>NC_043747.1:7593541-7876041 GCF_902148845.1 Salarias fasciatus
CAGACCAAATTCACACTACACTCGGCCGTTTCAGCTTCCGTTTCATTTTGACAAAATGTGGTGGAGCAACACAGGGAGGAAACACTTCTCACATTTGAACGTCATAATGAGACTATGGCTACACATACTACTGTAAGAAACTCTTCAAAAAGTGAGATGAAGCACAATATGTCCCCTTTAAGGTAAAATCATGATGAAAATGGATGTTTATGGAGTAGCAAGGTTCCCAATGACCTGGACTTTGGTCGGCAAGCGGACGGCCTCAGTCGCGGACCGGCAGGGGGCTCGGTCCTGCCCAATGCGGCTTTAATTATTTATTCCTACCCCCACATCATTGCCATTGTCTTAATGTATAAAGCAATACACATTTATAATGATTATCACTTTCAATCCATTAAAATCCAACAATATACTGTACTGTTAACAGTTGAAACACACCTGTTACACAAACGGCACCATAACAAACAATCCTCATGTTATCATTGAACCGTGCACCTCACCAGAATCAATCCTTCGTATCTCTTTTTAAATTGGTCTGAATTTGTCAATCGTTTAGTCTCCACACAGTTTATTCCATATTTTTACAAAGCAGTTTGTGACAAAGAATCTTTTCTGAGTGGTTCAGACTTCATGAGCTGTAAATTGTATCTCTCCTGTTTAAAGAATACTCCGAAGATTTTGGACCCACGCCCTATCCCTATCATTTTTATAGTGAGACAAGATCAAACATACCTTTATTGTCTCTTTGCCTCCAGTGGCTGGCTCTCAGCTGTTAGCATCGTAGTTAGCTTAGCTCAGTAGCTGGAGGTGAACAGGAGACAGAGTCGGACTGACGAAAGTGGACAAAATACTCCTCATAGTGGTCCGGGGGATGGCGTATTAGCATGTGAAATAAATCCGAATGGTTATAAAAAAAATTTTAAAAGACGTGTTATCTTTTCCATCAGTTAAAATAACGTTTTGATACAAACAGACCTGCGCATGCGCAGTGGTCCGTGGAAGGATATACCGGAGCACAGCATTAGAAGCCATAGACCAGAGGTGGGAGATTGGAGCCTGATCAAGTCATCTCCATGCCATGTTTTTGCACATCACTTGCATATCGCACCAGGTGAATCTAATCAACCCTGTGCCTCAGCTTGTCTGTGGTACATGGTCAGAGCAGGGTGATCGGGTGAGAGAGAGAATAACCTACGACTTGTCGACGTTTCTGTGATGTTTAGAGGGGAGTCTTCAGGTGTTGGTACAAATTAGACGTGTATCCTCTGGATCTGGCTGCTGTACGGTGACACAATCTACATTTGACTCCACGTCGTTTTTTTCAAACCCAAAGTAAGTTCAAACAACTGAACTACAATTCTTTTTTAATACCAACTGCTCCACACCCTCTTCTGTTGTCATCTCAGCCATTTTCACACCGTGAGTGAGTCACACTGAAAACTTTTTGCTCCTCACGACACCGCAAAGCACACACGCAGGGTTTGTTGTTAGCAACCTGACGCTAGTTAGCTGCAGCAGTGCAGTGCATACATACTTGCTTCCTGTTGTCATTTCTGATTGGCTGGTGGCCCGGAACGCGAGACTCGAACGTTTTGATTGGCGGACAGGTCTGTCACTCAAATGCCTCGAAAAATCTCAGCCCTGTGTGGTTCGGTTACCACTAGGCCTGGGCGATAAAACGATAGCGATAATTATCGAAATATATTTTTTGTCAATAGAAATAATAAAAACGTTCGATATAAGTCGATAGATTTAAACTGTAATTACACCACCCAAACACCAGAGAAAGGGGGGCGCTAATGCGACATGAACGCTAGTTCTCGACCAACATTCAAGCGAAGAAGAAGGTGAGGAGGCCCAGAGCGGCTCGCACAGAGCATGAAAGCTGAAGGACAACACCACAGCCAAAATGAGCGATGATGAGACGGAGGATTACACCGAGCCAACCCACTCAAAGCATGCTGAAAGAATCGTAGACAAGGGAGGCCCCTCATCTTCAGTTGTTTGTTGGTATTTTGATTTTAGCCGAGCGATGCCGTGCAGTGTGCTGCTCACACGGAGCTTCGAAGCGGCACAGAGCGGGGTGGCGCTCACTCGTAGCGGAGCGTCCAGCTCAATCGATTGAGCGCAACTGCTAATATTAGCCGCAAACGCGGAGCTATTATACTCTATTGTTTTTCATGTCCGTTGCCCAGGCGCTGCAGAATTTAGCGCGGGCGGGGCGCCCGGACTGGAAAAAGATCTGGCGGAAACCCTGAGTGTTGAGCCCAAGCAGCAACAAACCCTCATTACAGCATTTTTTTTGGGCACCGTGCAATGTTCTTCATTTTAACTTTTAATTTTGTGCAATGTTCCTCATATTTGTGAAATGCTGTGTAGTAGTTTGTCATGTTCTGACATAAAAGACTGGTTAAATTACAAAAAGCAGCATCTGGTTTTGTCAACTTTCACTCATGGTCAAGAATCAGCCTTCAAATTTGAAAGAAAAAATGATTTGACAATTATCGTGATAATTATCGATATCGACTGATAAGAAAATTTATATCGTGATAAAATTTTTTGTCATATCGCCCAGGCCTAGTTACCACAGTAGTTAAAACCTCAATTTCGATGAGGTGTCGGTTAATCTTGCAGTCCTCAGACAGTGCTCTGACTGGGAACTCCATTGTTCTACTGGGGCACTTCAACGCCCCCGTGGGCAGCGACAGTGAGACCTGGAAGGGGGTGACTGGATCGCACGGCCTCCCCGATCTGAACCCAAGTGGTGTTTTGTTATTGGACTTCTGTGCTAGTTACAGTTTGTCCAGAACAAACACCATGTTCGAGCACAGGGGTGTCCATAAGTGCACTTGGCACCAGGACATCGTAGGTCGGAGTTCGATGATCGACTTTGTTGTCATGTCATCTGCCCTCGGGCCGCATGTTTTGGACACTCGGGTGAACAGAGGGGCAGAGCTGTCGACCGATCACCACCTGGTGGTGAGTTGGATTCGCTGGCGTAGGAGGAAACCGGACAGACTTGGCAGACCTAAACGTGTTGTGAGGGTCTGCTGGGAACGTCTGGTGGAACCCTCTGTCAGCAGGGTTTTCAACTCCCACCTCCGGGAGAGCTTCTCTCATGTCCCGAGGGAGGCTGGGGACATTGAGTCCGAGTGGACCATGTTCTCTACCTCCATTGTCGAAGCAGCTGCCCAGAGCTGTGGTCGTAAGGTTTCTGGTACCTGTCGTGGCGCCAACCCCCAAACACGGTGGTGGAAACCGGAAGTAAGGGCTGCCATCAAGCTGAAGAAGGAGTCTTACCGAGCCATGTTGGCTCATGGGACTCCCGAAGCAGCTGACTGGTACCGGCAGGCCAAGCGGACTGCAGCCCGAGTGGTTGTGGAGGCAAAAACTCAGGTCTGGGAGGAGTTCGGGGAGGCCATGGTGGAGGACTATCGGTCGGCTTCGAAGAAATTCTGGCAAACCGTCCAGCGCCTCAGGAGGGGAAAGCAGGTCTCCGCCAACACTGTTTACAGTGGAGGTGGGGAGCTGCTGACCTCAACTGGGGATATTGTTGGACGGTGGAAAGAATACTTGGAGGACCTCCTCAATCCCGTCACCGCGTCTTCCGTGGAGGAAGCAGAGGCTGAGATCTCAGAGGTGGACTCGTCCATCACCCAAGCTGAAGTCACCGAGGTGGTCGGTAAGCTCCTCGGTGGCAAGGCACCGGGGGTGGACGAGATTCACCCTGAGTATATTAAGTCTCTGGATGTGCAGGGACTGTCTTGGTTGACATGTCTCTGCAACATCGTGTGGCAGTCGGGGACGGTGCCTCTGGATTGGCAGACTGGGTTGGTGGTCCCCCTGTTTAAAAAGGGGGACCGGAGGGTGTGCTCCAACTATAGGGGGATCACACTCCTCAGCCTCCCTGGGAAAGTCTATTCCAGGGTACTGGAGAGGAAGATTCGGCCGATAGCCGAACCTCGGATTCAGGAGGAACAATGCGGTTTTTGTCCTGGTCGTGGAACAGTGGATCAGCTCTATACCCTCCATAGGGTGCTCGAGGGTTCGTGGGAGTTCGCCCAATCAGTCCACATGTGTTTTGTGGACTTGGAGAAGGCGTTCAACCATGTCCCTCGTGGTGTCTTGTGGGGGGGGGGGGGGGGGGGGGGGGGCTCCGGGATTACGGAGTCTGGGGCCCCTTGTTAAGGGCCGTCCGGTCTTTGTATGACCGGAGTAGGAGTCTGGTTCGCATTGCTGGCAGTAAGTAGGACCTGTTCCCGGTGCATGTTGGACTCCGGCAGGGCTGCCCTTTGTCACCGGTTCTGTTCATTATCTTCATGGACAGAATTTCTAGGTGCAGCCAGGGGCCGGAGGCGGTCCAGTTCGGGAACCACAGGATTTCATCTCTGTTTTTTTTTTTCCGATTATGTTGTCCTGTTGGCTTCATCGAACCCAGACCTACAGCATGCACTGGGGTGGTTCACAGCCGAGTGTGAAGCGACAGGGATGAGGATCAGCACCTCCAAGAAGGTGAAGGTGGCTTGCCCTCTCCAGGTCGGCGGAGAGACCCTGGCCCAAGTGGAGGAGTTTAAGTATCTTGGGGTCTTGTTCACAAGTGAGGGTTGGATGGAGCATGAGATTGACAGGCGGATTGGTGCAGCAGCTGCAGTGATGCGGTTGTTGTATCGGCCGTTGTGGTGAAGAGGGAGCTGAGCCGAAAGGCGAAGCTCTCGATTTACCGGTCAATCTACGTTCCCACCCTCACCTATGGTGATGAACTTTGGGTCATGACCGAAAAGACAAGTTCCCGGATACAAGCAACTGAAATGAGCTTCCTCCGTAGGGTGGCTGGGCGCTCCCTTAGAGATAGGGTGAGGAGCTCAGTCACCAGGGAGGAGCTCGGAGTAGAGCCGCTACTCCACATCGAGAGGAGCCAGTTGAGGTGGCTCGGGCATCTGGTTAGGATGCCTCCTGGACGCCTCGCTAGGGAGGTGTTCTGGGCATGTCCCACTGGGAGGAGACCCCGGGGAAGACCCAGGACACGCTGGAGAGACTATGTCTCTCGGCTGGCCTGGGAATGCCTTGGGATCCTCCCAGAGGAGCTGGAGGAAGTGTCTGGGGACAGGGAAGTTTGGGCATCCCTGCTGAGACTGCTGCCCCCGTGACCCGGCCCCGGATAAGCGGTAGAAAATTGATGGATGGATGAAAGCCAAATTTGAGCACAATTTTTGTTGCTGTTTTTTTTTTTTTTTTTTTTTGCAGAATAACAATTCTTTTCAGGGAACCTGCAGGTTTTTCACCATAGGTTAGATAAGCTAGTATCAGTGAGTTAAATGATATTTTCCAGTGTGGATTCCGCACACACACGGACACAGGCAGCATGGACCAGACTTAATGAAGGACTCAACTTTCAACTACTGTTGGATTTTGAAAGTTTTGAGTTTCACTGTTTGAGTCCTAGTTTTTTTTTTAATAATTATTTTTAAAAGCTTGAACTGTAGAAGTAATATAACTAATACTTCATTGTGTTTTGTTTTTGTCCCCGCAGAGCTCCTACAGCACCATGACTGTAGTGAGGAGCAGCTCTTCAAAGAGGAAAAGCAGGAGGAACCAGAACCTCCACACATCAAAGAAGAAGAAGAAGAACCAGGACTTCTACAGTTCAAAGAGGAGCAGGAGGAACCAGAACCTCCACAGATCAAAGAGGAAGAAGAACCAGGACTTCTACAGTTTAAAGGGGAGCAGGAGGAACCAGAACCTCCACTGATTGAGGAGCAAATGGAACTTGGTACCAGCCAGAAGGGAGAGCGACTTTTTCTGAATTTTGAAAGTGATTCCTCTAAGGTTCCCTCTTTTAAGGAGCAAAGTGACCAAAGCTTTTCCAAGCAGAGTTTTTTGAAGATTCATATGAAATCTCACACTGGTGAGAAGCCATATTCTTGTGAAACGTGTGGGAAAAGTTTTGTTAAAAAGAGTTATTTGAAAAGGCACATGAGAACTCACACTGGTGAGAAGCCGTATTCTTGTGAAACGTGTGGGAAAAGTTTAGTTAAACTGAGTTCTTTGAAGAGTCACATGAGAACTCACACAGGTGAGAAGCCGTATTCTTGTGAAACGTGTGGGAAAAGTTTTGTTGATAAGAGTTATTTGAAAATTCACATGAGAACTCACACTGGTGAGAAGCCGTATTCTTGTGAAACGTGTGGGAAAACTTTAGTTACACAGAGTTCTTTGAAGAGTCACATGAGAACTCACACTGGTGAGAAGCCATATTCTTGTGAAACATGTGCCAAAAGCTTTGACTATCAGTGTTATTTGAAGGTTCACATGAGAACTCACACTGGTGAGAAGCCGTATTCTTGTGAATCATGTGGCAAAGGTTTCCATAAACGGGCTTATTTAAATATTCACATGAGAACTCACACTGGTGAGAAGCCTTATTCTTGTGAATCATGTGGCAAAGGTTTCCGTAAACAGGCTTATTTAAATATTCACATGAGAACTCACACTGGTGAGAAGCCGTATTCTTGTGAAACGTGTGGGAAAAGTTTTGTTGTCAAGAGTTATTTGACATTTCACATGAGAAGTCACACTGGTGAGAAGCCGTATTCTTGTGAAACGTGTGGGAAAAGTTTTGTTGTCAAGAGTTATTTGACATTTCACATGAGAACTCACACTGGTGAGAAGCCGTATTCTTGTGAAACATGTGAGAAAAGTTTTGCTAAACTGAGTTCTTTGAAGAGTCACATCCGAAGTCACACTGGTGAGAAGCCGTATTCTTGTGAATCATGTGGCAAAGGTTTCAGTGAACGCAGATATTTGAAGGTTCACATGAGAACTCACACTGGTGAAAAGCCGTATTCTTGTGAAACGTAGGAAAAGATTTTCTGGTCCAAAGTTGTTGGAGAACCATGTGAGAACTCATAAATGATTGGTTTTGACATTTGGGGTGGGAGAAAGTTGAGCCACTTTGGTATTGGGACTTTTTTCTTAGTGCTTTTCAAATAGACTTTTGTTTTATTGTTTTGAAGCTGGGTTGAAAAATCGTTGCAGCTTTTCGTGCAGGAGAGGGTGAAATGTTTTCCCTTCAGTCCATTTCCGGAACGGATCCGAAGTCAAACCATTACATCACGCAGCACGCTACAAGCATTCGGTGTGTGGACATAGATGTATATGTGGAGTATGACATTAGACCTCATTGCAATAAATGCCTTTATGTCCACTGGAAGCATTTTACTTGTGAGGTGATGCACTCCGCAACTGCAACAGAGTCGCAAGTGATCTGACAGCAGGTCTATTTTCTCTGCATACTGCAGCCAACACGCAAGGGATTGGACGACAGATGAGTAAGTAAGTAAAATTTATTTGCATCGCGCTTTTCACAGACAATGTGTCACAAAGTGCTTCACAGTATAAAAATCACAAAACAGACGATTCATAGTACATGAGAACAGTCATAAAAAGTCATGTTCATAAAAAGAACAAGTTACTACCAAGACAATACTGACTGGGGTCTAGAATGCCTTATGAAACAAGTATGTCTTTAGGAGTTTTTTGAAGGCATCCACCGAGTCCAGGGAGCGCAGATCCGGAGGAAGCTCATTCCAGAGGCGTGGAGCAGTGGATATAAAAGAGCAGTCACCCCTCGTTTTAAAGTGAGTCCGGGGGACTCTCAAAAGGTTCTGGTCAGAGGACCTCAGACTTCGGGCCGAGCTGTAGGGTGTGATGAGGTTTTTGATGTACATGGGAGCCTGGCCATGTATAGCTCGGAAAGTCAGAACCAAGACTTTAAACTGGATACGGAATGCAACAGGGAGCCAGTGGAGGAATTTTAACACGGGTGTGATGTTGGACCTCCTGTTGGTGCTGGTCAGCAGCCTCGCAGCAGAGTTTTGAACATACTGGAGGCGGGCCAGCTCCTTCTTGTTAAAGCAAGTGAACAGGCTGTTACAATAGTCGAGCCGCAAGGATATAAAGGCATGAATGATCATTTCAAGCTCAGTTTTAGACACCATGGGTCTGAGCTTAGCGATGTTGCGAAGCTTGAAGAAACAGGTTCTTACCAGCTGCCTCGAGTGGTGGTCTAGTGACATGGCGCTGTCAAAGATCACCCCAAGGTTCCTCAATTCGGTCTTGCTTGAGGGGCTCAGATCACCAAGGTGCTGCTTAATAGTGGAGATGGCACTGTCTGGGGCAATAATGAGGGTCTCGGTTTTTTCTGAGTTTAGTTGGAGGCTGTTGTCTCTGAGCCACTGCTTGATTAATGATAAGCAGTTTATTAGGGAGCTCAGTTTGTGGGCTTCAGAGGGCTTGAAGGAGCAGTACAGCTGCAGGTCATCTGCAAATAGGTGGTACGAGACATCGCTGAACTACTGGATTATCTGACCCAGGGGAAGCAAATGCAGGAGGAACAGGAGGGGTCCTAGAACAGAGCCCTGAGGCACGCCATACTGCAGGCTGGCTGGCTCAGACATGATGTTGTTGGGTGACACACCGAAGCTCCTGCCAGTGAGATATGAGGAGAACCATTTGAGCACTGGACCTGACAGGTCAATCAGGTCCTGCAGCCTGTTTATCAGGGTCTGATGGTCAATCGTGTCAAAGGCTAAGGACAGGTCCACGAGGACCAGCACTGTGCACCTCCCTGAGTCAGCAGACATCAGGATGTCGCTAGGGCAGTTTCTGTAGAGTGTTGTTTGCAAAAGCCTGAAAAGTGTCATAGATGTCATACTCTTTTAAAAAAAGGTGTGAGCTGTTTCGCCACCACCTTTTCTAACAATTTGTACAAATAGGGGAGTTTAGATATCGGCCTGTAGTTTTTAAGTTCGTGATGGTCCAAGTTTGGTTTCTTAAGTTTTGGTTCTATGACTGCATGCTTGAAGGAGGAAGGAAAGACACCAGAAACGAGCGACAAGTTGAACATGTTGGTCACCCATGGTCCCACTGTGTCAAAAGCACTCACAGTGAGCTTAGATGGTAAACATCTACAGGACTGGAGGACGGTTTCGTCTTCCCCATCAGTGCTGCGACGTCTTCAAGGCATACGGGAGTAAAAGAGGACCAAACATGTAAAGGCGGTTCGACACGACCTGGACTGCACAGGGAAGGTGCTGGGATTTTATCTTTTATGTTTCTGATTTTATCAACAAAAACGGTTGAGAAGTCATTACTGTCGGCCTTACAGTGCACAGGAGCAGCCAGCGAAGCAGGGGACACGATGGAGCTTATGGTGTCAAACAACACTTTGGGATTTTTCTTATTTGATGTTATTAAAGCAGCAAAGTATTTGGATCTTGCCTCCTTAATGGTTTCATTTAAGGAGGACATTAAGTCCCTGAGGTGTAGTGCATTGCTAGACCCCACCCAACCGAGACTAGAGGGAAGTGGCAGGGTGAGTGAGGCTGTGATGCTGCATGCAGCTGTTGCACCACGATGACGTCAGATTCTGAGTTTTATGCAACTTTGTGGATAAAATAAATATTTCATGGTAACCGCAAATATGTAAAATAATCGTGATTGGCAAAAATTGTCATAATTGTGACTGCCCTAACGACATCACTATTTGATGGAGGAAGGCCATTCTACACCGGATGCTCAGTGGAACATGTCACCCAGCAGTAGCTACAAGCATAGACATATGGCTACAAGAATCAGCCCCCATCCTAATTAACGGCTGCATTTCCACCGAATCCATGAAGATTCAGAGCTCCGCAACGGAGGTTTGAAATCCCCACCAGATGCATATGTGTTGCAGACTACAAGGGGGAATTTTTTTTTTTTTTGGACCGACATCCTGTGGCTTTACAAGTCCTTCATCTGCTGTTTTAACTCACTCTGTGGCTCCATCATAGACCGAGTGGCTCCACTAAAATCTAGCGATGTCTCCAGAAAGCAGTCATCTCCCTGGTTAAATGACAACATCCTGAGCCTGAAGAGACTATGTCGGAAAACTGAGCACCTCTGGAAATCTATGAAGCTTGAGCCCGTCATTTCTGTGTATGTGCCTGTCTGGACGGATGAAAAACGCTCTCTCTCCGCGAGCTAATGTCCAACCGCTGCTGTGTTGTTGCTCACGCTGCAGTGCTGCTAAGCGCTGTTGTTGTTCTTCTACTAATTTCTGGCAGACTGGGTGCCTCACGGCACATTGCTGCCTCTCTTGGTGAAGTCCAATATCGCAGCAACAAATACGCTGTTGTTGCCAGGTCCGCTTATTATCAGCTTTTTATTTTGAAAAATCATTTGTCAATGTTGGCAGTCATAAGTTGAGGGATTTCTTTTTTCTTTTTTTTTTTTTTTGCTTGTTCCAAAGTGCCGTTTTGGGCTTTTCTGCTCCCAAACCCAGCAGAGACTTGAAGCATGCCCCTATCGGTGGCTCCAAACACATCGGTTTTATTGTGTATTTTACTGAACAAATCTGGCAACACTGAGTGCCCCTACAGAAGGAATGTGCAGCACAAGTGGCAGAGTCGAGAGACAGAACTTTGAAGAGGCACCAGCTTTGTTTAAATCTCCGGTGTGGGTAAACTTTGGTTTATACTGCTGTATAATGTATACAAGCAGTCAGGCAATAAGAGGCAGTTTATTGTTTGAAAATACTATGTTCAGTATCTGTTATCATGAGAGAAGCACATACAGTACAGCAGTGATAATGCTATTTGTTAATGTTTACTGTGAAATGCAGTTTCTGCTGACAAGCAAAATAAAGGGATATTTTTGGGACAAAAAAGTTGTTCCCTTTATGTACAAAACGTGTACCTTACCGAACCGAAACCGTGGTGCAAAAACAGAGGTACGTACCGTACCGTGGGTTATCTGTACCATTGCACCCCTAGTGGGATCTCGTTTGGATGGTTAGCGAGGCTAGGCTAATAAAATGGAGGGTGCGGAGGTCCTGGTGCTGAAGGCATGTACCGGGGCACCGCTGTGGATGCATTTCAGTTTTAAGCCCCACGATAAGGGAGAGGCCAGTGACTTAGAGGAAGCGACATGTAAACTTTGTGGTAAATGAAGTGCCGGTCAAAAGCGCTAACACGCTAAAGCAAATTATAATATCGTAGCGACTGTGGGGTCGCTGTTGTGCGCCGCATGCCGCAGGACATGCTGGGAGGGTTTTGTTTGGGCCGTTCAGGGCCATTTTAAGGGTTTATTTTTGTTCGTGTTGTTCAGTTAGTTATCAGTTATACTTACTATTTTTGTTCCTGTGTTCTAGCGTTCAGTTGTGTTACTTTTATTTTCATTTCCTGTTTTACCGTGAGTCAGGGGGGTTGCTGGGGGAGTGGCTCTCGGACTGTGAGCTGGTGAAATGTGGTGGTGGTGGAGTGCTTGATGTGTTACAATAAAGCTCTGGAGTGTTGAAACAAAAGCCTCTCATTATTTCATGTCTAAAGTCACCGCTCAGTGCTACAATATAATGGAATATAAAGAAGAACAAGAAAAAAAAGAAAAACAACAGGCAATATATTCGTAAACCGCGATTATTTGTCTGTCAATCGTCTCCAAAAAATCCTAATCCAGACAGCCCCAGATGTCCTATCTGTTTGCGGGAATAGCATTTCCAAGAGAAAGCGGAGAATGGCTGAATTTCAAAACATGTACGAGAGGGGACCAGAAAGAAACAGGACTGCGGTTCTAAATTTTTATTTTTTATTTTCACTTTTAATCAAAACTGTCACCTTCAAAGTCCTCTCCTTCAGCTTGAATACAGCGATGCAGCCGGGATTTCCATTGCTCAATACAGTCAGCATGCTCCTGCGGACTGGTGCCTTTAAGAGCTTTCTTTGATTTTTTTTTTGCACCTCTTCCATATCATCAAATCTCCGCCCCTTCAGTTCCTTGTTCATTCTCAGGAAGAGAAAGAAGTTGCAAGGGGCTACATCGAGGGGATACGGCGGATGGGGCAGCAGGGCCATGCCGTTTTTCTTCAGGAACTGTTTTACGCCCAGAGCCCTGGCGTAAAACGGTCCCCACTCTCCCACAGCGCCGGCCGCTTCAGCCTGACTGCCTCTCGGAGCCGCTGCAGCAGTGACGATCTTCCCAAACAGCCCTCCATCGTCCTCCAGCTGCCTTTTCAGCTCCTGGCAGATGTCCACGGGAGCCTGTTTCTGCTCCGTGGTTAAGAGGCGCGGGACCATTTTGGGATTTTTCGAAGAAGGGGGCGGGACTGTAATAACATAAACACTGCCTGTGAGCTGCCTGTGTGTCTTTGGGAGGTGAAATTTTTCACAGTTATGGTTAAGGCTATGCTATAGCGACATATAATGTCCAAAAGTCTGAAATCATTCTTGCTTTAATTTTATAAACACAGTCCGGTTTCTTTCCGGTTCCCCCTCGTACATAGATAAAACCCACCATCATTTTTTAAAACCAAAAGAATGCACACATTTTGGGTTCTATTTCATCCCTATTGACCGTCAGAGGCGGTACTGAAAGCACTGGAATGTTCCCTTTGCGCATGCGCAGTTCGAGTATGTATACCAGCAACTTCACTTGTGACCCCTGGGTGACCCAGGAAGTGCGTCTAAGTTCGAATCTTACCCAGGTTTGGCTCCTTTATTCTCGCATTCAGTTCGTATACACCTTACGGGACGTGCCTGTCATCATGACGCACCGTCACTGGGAGCCTTGTGACCGTATAGGTCGGAGCTGCTGATGCCTTCCAAAGGCTGTGATGTGTTGAAGTCCCATTCACCGATTCGGCGATGCTGAGGCAGTGTCGCCTGCGGTGACAGATTCATTCATAACCTCCGGGCAAACGGTAAGGTTGTTGAATCTACTACTCTTCATGAGTGATGGGGAGTAGTGGCTCGCTCCCTCCAGGTTTGTTAAAGGGGCTGTATCATGCAAAATTCACTTTTTGTATGTTTTAACCTTGTTATATAGTTATGTACTCACTAAAAACACCCCCAAAGGCTTTTTTTTTCCTTCGTGCCTGTGTGTTTGAGCTTTTGTCCTTGTTGTGCTGCTCAGAGAGGCAGCCCCTCCCGCACCCATGAAAACGGTCTGTTTCCCATGTTCTCGTCACACGGAGAAGATGGCTCCCCTGAGCCCCCCTCCCGCAGGCCCTCGGCAATCAGCGTTGCTGCTTTTTCTAACTCTGATTACGGAGATAAACTTTAACCATCGTCTGAAAGCAACAGCCAAGCAAGAGCAAGAGTCTGAAGGGTCTGCGCTTGGTGAGTTTCTCACCGGAAAAGATGTTTTCGCGTGTCTTTGCGTGTCGAGAAGCTAGAGCTAAAGAGCTAAAGCTAGCCAGCATATTTGTTTTGAAGCGCTGATTGGTTGAAGTACGCTGTCAGTCAAAGTCCACAGGGGGAGAGGCGGGATTTCAGTGAAACAGAGCGTTTTCTCTATCGGGTTTCAGAATTAACCCCAGAAAATCTTTTATTTCACACAAAATGACTTTTCCTTAGCGCCAAAAATAAACTATTACCATGTTAGAGCCATTTCTAGGGCTTGGGCTAGCTAAAGAAGCATGATACAGCCTTTAATGCTTGGAGCACGGGGACGTCGCTCATGTCCCTCGCCCGGCTTCAGAAAGTGAAGCAGCGATTTGGCTGGTGTGATACTGTGCTTCTGACTGTTGTGTAGCCGCATTTGAGCTCCCCGCCGTGGCCGCTGGCTCGGGCTTCCTATTGCGCTGACGAGCGTGCGGGCGAGGGCGTGGCCGGCAGCCTCCGGCACCGCAGCAGGTAGTAGCATGCACCCGCTAGCTTGGCTGAGTGGATAGTCAGTGATGTGTGTTGTGGTGAAGGCGGCTCAGCCTCCTCTTCCACCTGCCGCTGCGTGTCTTCTGATCTGTTGCGTGTACAGCAGCCGCTCCGGCGGGTGATGCCGCTACTAGCAGGCAGTCGGAGGGCCGCCGCTGCTGCCACCACCATGGTGGGCGAGGTACACTGCGGGTGGTAGGATGTGGCTGAATGTGGCCGCTCGCGCGTAGCTCGGCTGGACAGCTAGTCAGTGATGTGTGTTTTGCAGATGGTACAGTCTCCTCCTACTCCGGCTGTTACGTGCGTCTGCTCTATTACTCACGCCCCCGCTACGGAGGG
This sequence comes from Salarias fasciatus, assembly GCF_902148845.1. Taxonomy (NCBI): domain Eukaryota; kingdom Metazoa; phylum Chordata; class Actinopteri; order Blenniiformes; family Blenniidae; genus Salarias; species Salarias fasciatus. The sequence goes on from NC_043747.1 coordinate 7,607,569, forward strand.
AGGCAGCTGGCAGTCTGGTGGGGGGAGCCGCTGCGCTCCTCCCATAGACTGTGAAAAAAAAGTGGACAGCGCATTCGTGACATCACTCGTCTGTTTCTATTATCATCAAATGAGGCAACCTCGGAGGCTGACATGTTGGAATTTTGGAGCCAGAGACGAAAAAGACAGTGAGGGGGCGGGGCTGACTGAGAGCCCAGGACTGTGGCGTTGTGTGATAATGTGGTGTTCTGCAGTAAACTGCTTCCATGGTGTTTCATATGATTTCATATCATTTAATGTTAACATTTACAGTGTTTATGCATTTGACCAGGTCCCCAAGCAACACCAGGAACATCTGCCGCTGCACCGTGCTGGTAGCTAGCAGTATCTTTGTTCTTTTCATGGATTCACAGGCTGGAGGGTTTGTGAAGGGATGCGCCCGCCACTCAGCGCTGACAGCAGCCGCAAATGGCACTCTGTCCCCGGCCAGCCAACACGGCTAGCCAGCGTTAACGGCGCTTCCCCTCCTTAATGTAAACCTCCTGCAAGCTACTGGAAGGATCTGTAAGTCATTCCAGAGCAGACCTGTCAAACAAGTAGCCACGCCCCCTCATTATGAAATCTGTAACGCTCTAATTAAAATTCAATATTAACGTGTTTTCAGATAGACCACCTGATCTGTCTTCCAGACGATGAAATGCAATGAAAAAAAACCAACTCTGAACCGTAGAAACTCAGCCGATCCAGTTTTATTGGTGTTTCATTTTGAATTGGAGTGTATGGAGTCACAGCCTTTTTGGAGCCAGCCCCTGGTGGACACTGTGATATTGCAAGTTTTTGACACTTCCGGTTAGTCCTCATGTTTTCCATCACATGCGCTGTCTACTTTTTTTTCACAGTCTATGGCTCCTCCTCCCTCTCGTAGCTTGCTTCTAGCCTCTGTGTTGCGTGCGGCCCAGGTGCATATCACTGTTTTCTGCGGCTGGCTGCTTGCCCCGCCCCCCGTGTGCGGTGTGCTACAAGCATACATTTGGGGAGAGCCCGTGGTCCCCCCACCCCCCAGTCTGCTGTTCACCAGCTCTATATGGGATGTGCACAGTGGCGATTGCTCTAAGACTGCAAGGGAAGCTTAACTTCCCCTAAAATGTCAAAAAATAAGTGGTCCAATATTTACTGTTGTGTGAACATTTCATTGACTAAATATGCGCTACAACACGTTCATCTTTTGTTCAGAATCAGCTACTTATCTCAAGTAATTGACTCGGCTTTTTTCTCACTCCTCCTCGCAGCGGCAGGCGCTTTAAACAGCCGGACGCTGAGCGTCCATGCGGAAGCCAGAGTGGGTTGTTCTGCTGCAGTGAAACTGGAAGCTCATTGGATAAAATGCTGGGCTGGTCCCGCCCACGGACGCTCAGCGTCTCTGGGGGTCTATGGGGCAGTGAGCTGGCCTGGACGCTGAGCTTCTGCGTGGTGATTGGATGATCTGTGTGAAGCTTGATTGACAGCGAAATGAGCAAATCAGCGATCTTGAAGTAAAAAAAATGCACCAAAGTGCTTCTGAAGTTTTTCATTCTGTTGTTCTGAGTTGATTCGGAGGCTTTGCTGATCCCTGGAGACTTTTGTGTTTGTGAAAAACGACTAGCGTTGTGTTTGGAGACTCGTTTCGGTCACTCTGTAGTTTCTGTCCTCGACTAGCAGCTGTGGAGCTTCTCCCCTTCTCTCACACAGCCTCCAGCCTCCAGCAGCTCCAGCTGCTCGCTAGCTGCACACAACGGCAGACAATGTGAATGTTGTGGACCGGATTTTGGTGAAGCCATTTGATAGTCTTCCTTACGAAGAGAAAATTGGTGTTAAACTGCATAACAGATCAACTCCTAAGACTGAGCTGGTGCCGAAAGGTGGGGAAAAGTAACAGGTCCTTTCAGCTGTCCTGGTCTGACCAGGTGAGCTGCTGACTGGAAGCGCTGTCACCAATAAAATGTCCTGCTGGCCATGCCTCTGGATGAAACCATCTCAGGGAGGTGTTGTCTGGTCACAAGTGGGCTTTGAGGATCTGTCTAACTTTGACAGGGCGTACAAAAGGCATGAAAGCTAATAGAATTTACATACAAAAAACAGATTACACATATTACAATGTATGCTGAAAATGAGCTTCCCCTCTTTGGAAGACCAGCAGCCGCCACTGGATGCACACATACACGTTTTTGTGTATTGTGGTGTCCCCATTCCTGTGGGGACTGCATGCGTTGCGAGGACGCCGAATGCTCCTACTTGAAACATTTCTGCCAGCAGAGGGCTGCAGAACCTGGCCTATTATGTGCACCCAACGCTTCCGGCCAGTTGCTACGACAACCGGGAGGTCCTGCCTGGATGTGCTCAGCCCGGTGATCTGCGTATATATGCTGCATCGTCATCAACATTTGAATAACATTTTCTGCCTGAAACAGCATTTCTCACCTCACACAGTTTGGTTGGGGGAAAAAAAAATTGTAAAATTATTTCCCTTTTGCTGTCTCTGGATGGTTTGCTGAACATTACCGGCAGCTTGTCTCCAGTCGTAACCCACAACTGTGTGCTCATGATGCATTTAATGACGGTTCGGAAAAACATGCCACCGCATGTTAATAATGGATAATACGATTCTATGACTGTAACGCCCATGGACAGCACCACAATTCCTGTCCATACGTGTGTGTGTGTGTGTGTGCGCGCGCGATTTTTTTTCTTCTCATGTGTATCAGCCATATATGTCGCTGGAAAACGACAGAGTTGTTACTTCAGCACCATGGACAGCACCATGTTTCTTGTGCATGTCCATTTGTTTGTGGAAGGGTGTGGGTGTTTTCATGTGCATCAGGCATATCTAGTCATGTGTATCAGGCACCTTTATTCCTGTCCACACATGAGTGAGTGAGTGAGTGAGTGAGTGAGTGAGTGAGTGAGTGAGTGAGTGAGTGAGTGAGTGAGTGAGCGAGCGAGTGAGCGAGTGTGTGGTGTGTGTCTGTGGGGGCATGTAAGTGCTTGTTGAGTGAGTTTGTTTTTTTTGTGTCATCATGTGTGTCAGGCAAACCACGTCCCTGGAAAATTACTGATTTGTTATTTCAGCACCATGGACAGCAACTGTCTACACTTGTGTATGTCTATTGTGTGTGTATGTGTTACCGAGTAACTTCACGTTGATTGGTGTGTGTGTGTTTTTTTTTTTTTGTTGTTGTTGTGTGTTTCAGGCATAAAAAGTACAATGAACTGCTCAATGAAGTGAAAACCTACAAAATGAACACAAAGGGTTTGTGAACAAAATGAAAGGAATGCTATTAGAACTGAAAGTGCTCATGAAACTAAAGAAACATGTGTCTCACATAAAGGAATTTCTGGAGTAGTTGAACAAACTCTATGAATCTGCTCTCAAATGCTCATGATGAACTGTTGCAACAAGATGAAGTTGATTAAGAAGTCGAATGGTTTTCAAGCACAATGAAATACACTGACACTTTCGAAAATGAAATGAGATGTTGGATCAAGGAAACTGAACAACAATCAACTCAAATGAACGAGAACATGTGTTTTGTGGAACAAGCTGAAACAACTGAAACTTTATCAAATGTTGGTTATAGTGTACTGAACAGAAAATATACTGGTAATTTCATTTTTGTATTGGAATGGTTGGCGACGTCTTTGTCGCGCGCCTGGTGTGTTTTTTTTGCTCGTCGCACATTTGGAGAACTCGATTGTGTTGCTAAAAATAGAACAAGACACAACATTGGTGATGAAAATGAAGATAACATAAATGCAGGTTACAGTGTTTCTAATGTTAGATCTCACAAAATCTTTCACACCATGTGCTCCACAACTTCATCTGCATGCTTAAGAGCTGAGGTGGCTGCTTTAGCTACAAGACAAAGGTCATATGAGAAACATGCACTAGAAGATGAAGAGTTGCACAAAAGGAAAGCAAGACTACAAGTTTGAGAAAAAACCTCAACAGCAACTCAACGTGAAGGCAGAGGAGTTCAAGCTATCATAAACTGCAAACCAAAAAGTAAACCCAGTCAGTGAAACACACTGTGATGGAAAATGTACCATCCCCTTGCAATAAAGTCCCTCAATGTTCAGTGGTTGAAAATGATACAGCCAGCACACAGTATGTTCATCAGCTGAAGTCAAATCCAAATGCTACAGGACAACAGTCTATTCTTCAGTGGCTGCTGTAACGCAATGGAGGATGTGCTGTATCTCCTGGACATGCCTTCAAATACGTTGAACATTGTAAAAACGCTGCCGCACAAGCTCAGAGACAGATGGAGAACTCAGACTTGAGTCTGCTCACATAGAGTGTTTGAAAACTTCTCTGTATGTTGGCAGCATGCTTAAACTCATTTATCAACCTGTGTCATCATTCCTCAAAACAAAAGGTTGATTTGAAACAGTCAAATAAAGCATGCACCATGCATCATTCCGGAGTGGTTTTTCTTGTCAGCTCTTCATTCTATATCAGTTTCAATCTTCGCCAGTGATCTGTTCCAAAATATATCCCCTGCATCGTTCTGGAAAACATTAAAACCGATCAGGAATTCCAGGTATTGTGTCTCACTCAAATATCTGATCACCTTGATGTCTGATCGATTATGATCATTAAGTTGATTGTTAAAAACAAACACCACATTCCGGCCTCCCAGTCAACCCTCAAATGAAAAGAAGTGTCGTTTGCATCACACTCCAACACAGAAGGTGGCGCTATCGTACATCAAGACGTTTTACAAAGGAAGAAGAGGAAGAAGGACACGAAGCAGCCAGAATAAAACTCCACGAAGAAGAAGCGCAGCCCCATGGCAGGGAGATATAAACCAGGTAATCAGCTGAAAATGTTTTACTTCAATTCCACTTTTTTCCAAATAACAGTTCGGACTCTCGCTTTTCTTCATCTTAAAACCATTTATTGAGTTTATCGTGAATAGTTATTGCGTATTGAGGACGTAATTTGATTAGTTTGTACTGTTTTGTGAGCAGCGTCTGCTGTAACAGATCCGTGATGTTTCTGTTTCAAAAGTTACTTTTTCCTGGTTTTACAGGTAGATTTTCTAAATGTACATTGATCCTGAGTTTACTTTATTCACATAATGTAAAGGCTGTACCAAACAAAGATCAGCTTTGGGAGGGAGAGAGTGATGAAAAGACAGAGAGGTGATGAAGGAGAGAAACAAAATATTTCAGAGGTTGGAGAGAGAGGAGAAAGTGAAGAGACAAGAGAAGACAGAAGAAAGAGGACATAATATGAGAGAAGAAGAGGACGAGAGAGACAGAGAGGGAGTAGTTTGTGAAAAACAGGAGGACACAGAAGAGGAGCTGAGGGCATGAGGACAAGATGGAAAAACCCTGAAGGAGAGCAGAGTGAGAAACGAAGCTGAGAAAAGACATTTCTCCAACTGACCTTGATCCAGCCAGATACAACAAGAAAACATCAACAGAGTAGAATAAACTCTGCCTTCTTGGGCATCAGTTTAGGAGTTTTAAGCATGATTAGGCTTTGATTGGTGAATTTTTTTTATGCCACAACATGAAGTGTGAGGACAAATCTCTCTGGTTTAGATGTTCAGCTTCAGAAGATTCTGCATTCTGTGCTGTTTGGATGTTATTTAGCACAAAAACAAGAAATGCAGAGCATGTGAAGCAACAGGCTGATAATACACACACATTATTGACACATTAAAGTCATTTTTGTTTTAAATGAGTGCTTCCTTTCAGTTAGATGTTGCTCTTCTTTCTCATGTCTTCTTTGTAACTAATGTTCAGGGGGATAGTTGGTGGTGGACCTCAGTATTTCTCAAACTCTGGGTGTCAGTATGAAGCTGACTGTTGTTTATGATCCTCGAAATAAGTGAGAGAAAGAAGCAGCTTTCACTGTAGTTAAGAACACATAACAGTTGTGTTTCTGTGTCTCACAGAGGAAATATTTCATCTCCTTCACCAACAGTGAGTTCACTTCAGGCTTTGTGAGAGTTTTTCATCGAGGGACTAACTGCTGCTGCTGCTGGAGGAATCTTCACCATGTTTAAACAAACTACCAATAACTACAAGGAGGAGATTGCTCGTCAGCGCAGACTGCTCAAAATGATCGGGGAGCCTCAGGTCAAGTCACACAGAACAGGTATGGAAACGTCTGAATGAACACATGAATGTGACTGGTGGAGGATCTCCATCATTATGGCTGTTTGGTTTATACTTGTGGAAGTGTGATAACAGCAACAACACAGCATTCCTCTTTAGGAAACACAGCATGTCCTTTTTTCACCGAAAGAGAAAATATTCCTTGATTTGATTTGAAAGTTTTATTTCAAATATGCAAAAAAAAATAAGTGAACAAAGAAAAACAGAACATCCAATTCCATAGACAATATAAAGGAGTCATCACCATAAGTGCCTGCATAGAAGCCATAGACTCAGCCGCTGTGCTCCGGTATATCCTTCCGCGGAGCACTGCACATGCACAGGTCTGTGAGTATCAAAACATTACTTTAACGGATTGAAAAGGAAACACGTCTTTTAAGATGTTTAAGCTGAGAGGTCTTTTCCACACACACACACACACACACACACACACACATATATATATATTTGTGTGTGTGTATATATATGTATATACATATATATCTTAGAGGAATTTTTAGCCGAGAAGTTAGGCAAAATATATATGTTAATTTGGACAGAATTCAAAGTTTCTCCAGTTAAATTTGCTGACTTGAACAGGTCTAGTATTATGTTTTTGATCATTCTATCAGTCTAACTGACCTTCAGCTGAAATCAGAATTTCCTGTTGCCGTGTATGGGATCCTGGTCGTGGCACTTTGGTTGCTGCCTCCCCTGTGTTGTTCGCTTCAGGTTCTTGGTTTGGCTCCCTCTGACTGGCCTCTGCCTCTGTTTTGGTCTTGAGTCCTTCCTCAGAATAAAATTTGTCTTTGTACTTTGAATGGGAGGAAAAAAACATCACATTAATTTTGCACGAGACTTGAAGTTTCAGGCCATTTGAGAATAAAATGATGAACTATTTATCAGTAAATGTTCATGACTGCATTTGCACTTCATGCCACTAGGTGTGCTGTTTGCATGTTCAACCTTATTTTACACAGACACCACAGAGGAAGAAGGGCGCCGCAGCCACTGCAGGCTCTCTCTGCATGTTGTTACAAAAAGAGTGTGAGCCGGCAAGACGTGGTAAAATGTTCTTTGATGCGATGCACCATTTTTTTCAATAAAAGAGAAGAACTGTACGATCGTTTCCGCACATTTTATTTACGTCGTAGCAATTAAACTGTATCACAAGTAGTTTGTGTACTCAAAAGACCAAGATTCCTTGCGGATAGAACATGCGCAGAACAGTATTTCATGTCCCTTTCGACCGGGTTTTGAAATATGAATAAGAGCATATTCGGGGTTTTGCACATGTTTATATGGCTGTGCGCCATGTAATGAATTATTCCGTCAATATTCCAGTGAATAAAGAGTTATTGCCTGCATATAAATGTACTCAATCTAATTCAAAGCATGGACGAGAAATCTTGCGGCATTTCGATCTCGCGAGATCTCGTCCCATCCCTCGTTCCACATCAAGCTGAAATCTTGTTGTCGCCGTTTGATTAGCTGTCTGGGTTGTTTCTGTGTACTCTGAAGCCTTGCATATGCTAAGGGAAGAGTGCCTGAAGGGTCCCACAATGCATCTCCCTTTAACAATAATGTCACGGATGGCTTGCTGCAGGATATGTGTCACACACCCAAAACTTGGAAACTCAGCATCTGTCATAACTTCACCATGTTTCGGGCATTGCCTCTTACTTAGTATCACATGCACCTTGTCTTTTGGAATATTCCATGCTTGAAACATTTCCTCAAATGCAGCAGCTAAAGCTGCGGCAGTATGTCTGTGTTGTTGATGACGTTTAACTTTCTTTAACTCCTAAATGTTCTCTCAGCTGGTTCCTCAGTTTGAACATTTGCCATGTTATGAATATTCCAATATGAATTTAAAAAAAATACTCTATATCTATTGGAAAAGTTCAGAAACTATAATCTCTCAAAGCTCACGGACATTTCACGATTGGCTGGGTGCAGAAAAAAACAGTATCGGAGATTTCCAGAAAGAGGGAAACAGCTGTCAAGTTGTGCTGCTTTTGTCGTGGACCAGAGAGCAAAGAGACCAGAGGAGACATGGTGGCCTGTGACAATCCAAACTGCCTCATTGTGTGTTTCCTTTGAAGCTGTGTTGGTCTACAGCGTGCAACTGCTAAAGAAGACTTTTGGATCTGCTCTCATTGTTCCTCTCAGAAATGCATTAGAACTCTGACTTCAACATTACTGAACTTAAATTGTTGTTGGACTCAATGTTTGGAGTGCAAGAATAACATTATTCACCCAGTAGTCAGTGTTTGTGGATGTTTGCACTTTTTTTTTTAATCTGTAATATTGTAATGAACAAGTCTCTGTTGACAAATTTGCACATAGTTTTAAGCTTTTAGCACAATTGTTACTGCACAATATATTGTTTCCGTGGTGAAATTACCAAAGCAAAGTAATGCAATTCTCTCCCTAAAGGACTTGTCATGTGAGGTGGGACATGCTATGTTACAACTTGAGTGTTTGTTTGTTTTTTTGTTACCTGGCACGCACGTATTTTATATTTTCTTGTTTTGTATTTTATCGGTTCGCCATTGTGCTGCTACTGTTTTGATTATGAAAAAATTACATCTCCAAAAAAGTACAACTGTCAAGCCTCTCATTTTGTTGGCTAACATAATATTTCCTACTCTGTTTATCTCCACAAGATTTTTTAAAATGTAATTGGTAAAGACGAGTAATGCTCATTGTCAAAACTAACACTAGTCATTTCAGTACTTAAGAGAGACAAAGGCCCAATTCCAATTCTATTTTTCTTCCCTACCCCGAGCCCTAGCCCTTAGCCTTTCCCCTCGCCCTACCCCTTGAAACAAAGTGTCAAGGGGTAGGGCCTGAAATTCCCCCCTAACAAATGGGACAACCCTTCAAGATCATCATACGTCATCATACGTCAAAGAATGCATTTTATTATGCAATTGGCATTACCAGCAACAGGTTTAACTTTTTTTGCTCCAAAATTATTAAAATAGTAAGAACATGTAAAAGGATTAAGCTGTGTGTAAACATCCACCATCAATATTGCACAACAACCAAAATAAACATTTTGGTCAAACCAGTAGTTCTGTAAAACAAAAATCGTTCTCCTATATATTTAACTAACCATAACAATAATAAAATGTGCATCTGGAAAAAAGGCTCAAAAAATGCTCACTCTCTTTGTGGCACTTCTGCTCTTTTGCAGTTTCCTCTTTCAAAAAATTAATTAGGTTGTTGCTCTTCCTCTTCTTAGGGGGAGGGGCTGGAGGGGTGGAGGTAGTCATGGTGGTCAGGGTGCGCTGTAGGTCTCCATGGATGTGCCCTGAGGTGGAGGCGATGCCTGAAGTGGAGGCAATAGAGGGGCTCGGCTCGGTCTCAATCATTCTGGGCTCAACCATTTCCTGAAAGAAAGAAAGAAGGAACAAATGAGAGGGATATATATGCCAGAACTAGGTGATAAGGCCACAAAAATAAAACTGTAGCTTCACCAATCACATCATTCCACATAAACATAGCATGTTACTGTTTAATTTTTGTAATGCTTTTCAGTAGCCTTACCAAAAGAATTTGAACAGGATCCTCATCGGCCACAAAGGATGAAACCAACAGAGGAGGGTCAATCGAAGGCCTGGCACCCAGCAGCTCATGCATGTCTTCAAAAAAAACTGCCAGGTGGCAGCCGTTGTCTCCCCACGATCAGTCCCTGATCCAGCTTTAGGAGTTTTTAGGTCCTGCAACAAACACATACAACACCCTACATTGCAAATCATTATATTATGTTTTCAGGACCATTTTATAGTGGGCTTCAGTGGACTTCAGGATTATGAGCTGTTATGCATCTTATTAAAATTCCTCTGATTACCTTGTAATTTTTTTTTTTTTTTAATTTTCCCAATTTCTTTTTAAGCCTGCTGAGGGGTGACCTTCCCCTGAAGTCCCAGGTCGCTGAGAAATGCCCTGTATAATAAGTAAAGTGAAATATGAGTGAAAACTTATGACACAGAACAGGGGTACAGCTGTTATATGTGAATAAAAGCGCAAGTAATATGCTGTTGTGATATTCTACCAGCTGGTTATTTTATTATATAAAGTTTTCACAGTTGTCTGGTTGATATGCAACACTGTTGTGAAGGAATTATTCGTTCACAACCCACACGTTTCATTCTTCATCAATCATATGATCCCAGCGGTGCTCGTTGACGTTAACGTTACAGATGATACTGCATAATGCTCCGGTAACGTTAACTTTACTAGCGGAGCAGAAATGGCTTATTTTCGGGAGTCTCACGCCGGGAACGCACTGGACGCGGAAGCGTAGCGGAGGCGCCGCGCGCGTCTCCACGCCGGCGCTTGGCTGTTCGCACTGGAGGCGTATCTGCTGCCTGCGCTCTCCACGCTGGTCACACATCGGCTGCGCTCGGCTCGCTCCGTCAGCTCTCGGTTTTCACGTTTGTTCCCTCTGTCTCGCTCTGCCAGTATGGATGTGTGTGTTTTGGTGACCTGTGGAGAGACTTTTTCTCCTCCTGTCCTCTTTTTTTCTGCATCACGTGAATGTCTGTCGCTGTCTGTGTGTGTGTGTGTGTGTGTGTGTGTGTGTGTGTGTGTGTGTGTGTGTGTGTGTGTGTTTGGGTGCGTACATGCGTATGTCTGTTTGTGTGTCCATCTCTCTTGTGATTAGACCCAAGTGACAAATTATAGACGGACGAGCAACACCGCCCGTAACTAATCGTTATTTAATTTGTTATATTTTGAAAATTGACCGGATTCTCTTGCCTTTTCTGTTTCCGACTTCCTGTCTGGTCCGATCTGCTTGATCCAGCTTGACATATGGCGCTCCCGGCGCTTGCGGCTCACGTGAAAAATAGAACGAAGCGGAGCGGGCGCGCTGCAGAGCGCGAGCCGAGGCGCGCACGGCGCTCCACTGCGCGTTCGGTGCGGCCGGTTAGATAGGTTAACATGGCAGGCGATCAGAAGCGCCGTGCGCGGCGCTACCACGCGCGGCGCTTCCGCGTCCAGTGCGTTCGGGCCGTTATACGCTCAAAGCAGAAAAGCGGGTTACGGTAATATCAATAAAATGTGTCATGGTCGTGCAGAAATTAAAACAAGTTCATCGTCAATGAGCAGATGCACTTAACGCTACACAGCTAGCTTTCACGTAACATTGCAGCGACTGTAAAATAGCATTTTCTTTTGTTGTTTTTTTTCTTTTTGACAGAAAATACTCACATTTGTAGATTTCTTTGACTGCTGCTGATGTTTTCTTCACCATTTTGCTGGCATTTCTCAGCGCAGTGTGGGAAATTTCACATGGCCCTCGTTTTCTAGGGTGCCCCTGGAAAATCTCTCTTTCAAGGGCCAGATAGCCCGAGCACTTCGCCCTCCCCCTCGGTCTGAAGGGGTATGAAGTAGAATCGGGACACCACTACCACTTCACGTAAACATGCAAAAGGAAGGGTTAGGGCCAAGGGCGAGGGCTAAGGGGAGAATTGGAATTCACCCAAAGAGTCAAGAAAAATTCTAAAATGTCACTGACAAACTTTTTGAATTAACGTTGACATGAAGCTGAAACAATTATACAGCACATTGCTGCAAGCAAAGACGATGCTCACTGATTACAAATGACCAACCAAAATGGCAATTCGACCCACAATGCACCGTCTGATGCAAGAATTACGTCACCTGACAAAGACCGATTCAGTCGACAAGCATGCAAATCGCAACTGTAGTTTGACAAAATTTGAAAAAAATTGCTTTTATTTTGCAAATTTTATTTTGCAATTAAGTTTGAGACACTTGGAATTTGAATTGAAGACCGCCACCACAAAAGACGTCCAAGGGAGGGCGGTCTTTTCAAATCAACGGGCAAAAGCTGAGACTGACCGTTTGTGCAAACTCTTTCGAAAGGTGGACATTTTGGGTTATGGACGATTGAGACGCAAGTTGGATGTCACCATCGCCAAGAGGGTTAAGCCAGCTTCTGTCTGAAATGTGGAGAAACTGAGTAAAGGAAGGTCAAACGGCTCCTTCCACACCAAAACAAGATAACTTCTGATTGTGTTTGGCGCCCCTGGAAGACTAAACAAATCTCCCTGAAGATTCAAGACAAGACTGATTGCTTTGTCTATTTTCCCTCTCTCACTCTCAGCTGCAACCCAAGTTCACCTTTGGACTGCTTCGTTCAAGGCCGTCCCGGCAACTACCATCTGAGTTGGAGCGCAAACCACACACACGCGTACACGGACTGATGAACTGAAATGCCACAGACATGCCACACACACTCCCTCCCCCATTTTCAACGTCTCCACCACACCTTTCTGCTGACGACTAGTGGTGATGACGTGCTGCGCTGATATAGCTGCAACCGCTGATCCGTTAGTCTGATAGCAACTTGTCTTGTGTTTTTTTGCTATGTATGGGCGCAGGTTGGCTTTTTTTGGTCTCTCACTTCTAATCACGACTCCCTTCGGAACCGTGATCTGAATTGATGTATCTTTTTTTACCACCACCCCCCCCTCCCCCCCTCCCCTAATTTCTTCTGAGTGTCTTTAACTCTGTTTCCTTTTCAAGACGGAGCGCCGTAATTGGCTGCCTGGACGTCTTAAAAACCCATGCAATTTCGTTGCACTTGTAACTTCGGTAACTTGTTGCGATGACAATGAAGACAATTCTGAATGAAAATTTTCAGTTTCACTGCTTGAGTCTGAGTTGTGCTTTTTTGAGCAGCAGGAACTGTAGAAGTAATGTAACTAATCTTTTATCGTGTTTTTTTTTTTTTTTTTTTTTTTTTTTTTTTTTTTTTTGTCCCTGCAGAGCTCCTACAACACCATGACTGTGAGGAGCAGCTCTTCAAAGAGGAAGAACAGGAAGAACCAGAACCTCCACAGATCAAAGAGGAAGAAGAACCAAGATTTCTTCAGGTTAAAGTGCAGCAGGAGGAACCAGAACCTCCAAAGATAAAAGAAGAGGAAGAAGAACCAGGACTTCTTCAGGTTAAAGAGGAACCAGAACCTCCACTGACTGAGGAGCACATGGAACTTGGTACCAGCCAGAACGGAGAGCGACCTTTTCTAAAATTTGAAAGTGATTCCTTTAAGGTTCCCTCTATTAAGGAACAAAGTGACCTGAGTGAACCAGCAGAAGTACCGGACACTGAGCAGCTCCTCTCTGGTGACTCAGAAATCCGCGATGTGAAAAAACATCTTTACTCATTATCAACGGTAAATACAAAGCTGAAGATAATCAACATGTTTCACAGACACCATGTGGAGAACCTTCCTGTGTCAGAGAAGCAGGCCGACTGTGAAAAGCTTCTTTGTGAAGAAACATGTGGGACAATTGTTGGTAAGAAATATGAATTATGTCAGAAGGTAGAAATGGTCACGAATAAGAAGGTAATATGTGAAACATGTGGCAAAAGCTTCCGTGAACGGAGATATTTGAAGAGTCACATGAGAATTCACACTGGTGAGAAGCCATATTCCTGTGAAACATGTGGCAAAAGTTTCATTAAACCAAGTAATTTGAAGATTCACATGAGAACTCACACGGGTGAGAAGCCGTTTTCTTGTGAAACATGTGGGAGAAGTTTCAGTAAACGTTCTCTTTTAAAAATTCACATGAGACTTCACACTGGTGAGAAGCCATATTCTTGTGAAACATGTGGGAAACGTTTCATTCAACAAAGTGATTTGACGATTCACATGAGATCTCACACTGGAGAGAAGCCGTTTTCTTGTGAAACATGTGGGAAACGTTTCTGTAGACGGGTTCATTTGTTGGAACACATGAGAACTCACACTGGTGAGAAACCGCATTTATGTGACACATGTGGAAAAAGCTTCAGTGACCGGAGATATTTGAAGATTCACATGAGAATTCACACTGGTGAGAAGCCATATTCCTGTGAAACATGTGGGAAACGTTTCATTCAACGAAGTGTTTTGATGATTCACATGAGAACTCACACTGGAGAGAAGCTGTTTTCTTGTAAAACATGTGGGAGAAGTTTCAGTTTACGTTGTCATTTGAAAATTCACATGAGAACTCACACTGGTGAGAAGCCGTATTCTTGTGAAACATGTGAGAAATGTTTTTGTCAACGGAATAATTTGTTGGAACACATGAAAACTCACACTGGTGAGAAGCCGCACTCTTGTGAAACGTGTGGAAAAAGATTCAGTGAACGGAGTTATTTGAAGATTCACGTGAGAACTCACACGGGTGAGAAGCCATTTTCTTGTGAAATATGCGTGAAGCGTTTCATTAGCCGGAGGTATTTGACGGCTCACATGAAAACTCACACTGGTGAGAAACCGCATTTATGTGAAACATGTGGAAAAAGCTTCAGTGAACGGGGTCATTTAAAGACTCACATGAGGACTCACACTGGTGAGAAGCCATATTCCTGTGAAACATGTGGGAAACGTTTCTGTAGACGGGGTCATTTGTTGAAACACATGAGAACTCACACTGGTGACAAATTCTTGTGAAACATGGGAAAAGCTTCAGTGAGCGATGATATATGAAGATTTACATGAGAATTCTCGGGGGTTCAAAGCTGCGTCATTCTGAAAAGTTGGTTATTTTTTTTCTGTTTTTCCCCCTGAGTCGTTGGTGAACCATATAAAACCATCACAAATACATTGTGTCACTTATGTCTCTGGACTTTCTGCTTCGCGATTTAAAACAGCTTTTTTGAATTACATTTTTTTTCCCCTACCCCAAAAACTTGAGGTGCTTCATTCTTGTTTTATGTTCAGGAGCCTGGTTAAAAAATCATTCCCACTTTTGTCCTGCAGAGGGCAAAATTTTTTCCCGAGAGGCCGTTTCCGGAACGGATCCACGGTGGAAACTTTACCCCGTGTTTCCACCAGAAGCGGTGAAGGCGAGTTAATTCATGCGACAAATGATATCGCTCGAGTTTTATCTCTGGTACAAATATGCAAAAAATCCCTCGTCGCTCGCCGCGGCATCACGTCACTCGTGGTCGGAGCCCTGCATGCCCTACGTCAGCACGTCTGTGATGACCTCCACGCTGATGGTCTGTCCTGTCGCAAATTTGCTTGAAAAGTTCAGTTATTTAAACTTGAGCAGTGAGAGATGAAGCGTTGAGCGAATTTTTGCTGGAAACGCTCGCCCCTCGCCACTTCATTGCTCACCAATCACGTAATTACATTGACTTTGTATGTAATCTCATTGTGCAAAAAAATTTGCGCCGTGTCTGGTGGAAACACAGCGTTGCATCTCGCAGCAGGAGCTTCAAGCACTGATGTATGGCCCTAGATGTTTATATGGATAATAGCATTAGCCCCTATTGTTATAAATGGCTTCTCGTGAGGTCAGAGTTAAAACCTGTGTTGTGTTGTGTCGTGTCGTGTTGTGTAGTTGCATTGAGAAACCCCCAGAGGGCGCTGTAGGCCTAGGTAGGAGCGTAAACAGTGCTATATCGTACTTCCGCAGTGCATGTCTGCGCGCACCCTGAACTATGGAAGCCATGGCAGACCAAGCCAGACGCGTGCGCGCTTTCAGGGACGACTGTGCTTAATTGCACTGTTTAGGCTCTAAAAATGTACTAAATGACCTCGTTTCGAATCAATTATGGACGTTACCCGCTCAGGACACCAGGATTACAGCGGACGAGCAGCATGAAGGAAAATAGGCACGTTTTGTGGACTTTATGGACCTTTTTCTTTCGGGCTCTATCGGTCCCTGTTATATGGAAGTTTGCTGACAACGAAAATCCCCCCGGGTCTCCGGCTGCATTTGAGACATCAAAAAAGTGCTCCAGAGTGTTGCTCAGCATGAGGGTGAGTAGAAAATGAGGCCAAATCGTTGTTTGGGTCAAATATTCCTTTAAGAAAGCTACATTTTTTTGAACTTTTATTTTTGCTTCTCTTATACATACATCCATACACACACACACACACACACACACACACACACATATATATATATATATATATATATATATATATATATATATATATATATATATATATATATATGTATATGTATAAGTCAAAGTTTTTGAAAAGAAAAGTGAAAAGTGAAATAAAATTACACTCACATGTGATGTGCATTTTTTGGGGGGAAATGACTCCTGATATAGTCTGTAGACCTTCTCATGAAAGTTTTTCACATGGTCTGGGTTTTAAAACCAACTAAAAAAATGTAAAAAAAAAAAAAAAAAAAAGTTAGATTTGAAGAATCACAATTTAACTGAAATCTCCAAACTGTAAAACATTGAATCAGTAAACATATGTAATCAGTAAACAAGCATATTTTCCCAGCCGTATTCGGCGCCGAGACTATACTTCACTGATTTTTTTTTTCTTTCACATTCATCAACCTATGTCATCCATTCCTCAGTCAAAGCCAAGGTATTCTGCCAGTAAATTGGTCACAATCAGCATTCATGTAGTTTCATCCATGCCGGTGAAATGTGTTAAATACGATGTAAACAGGGAAATTAATTTTAATGAGAAAATCAGAGATTCTTAAGATTTGTTGAATCATTCAGGACAATTTACAACCAGTCAGAAATTGGTTGAAAGGTGCTGTGTTTCACTCAAAACATCTGATTACATGCTGATGTGATAGATTATGATCATAAAGCTGATAGATGTTCAAAACAAACAAAAATACAATATTCCAGCCTCCCGTAAACCCTCAAATAAAAAGAAATGAAGTTTGAGTCACACTCCAGCACAGCAGGTGGCGCTAATGTATCTCAAAAGCTTTTAGACATTTGCGAACTGAAGGAGAAGAAGAACAACACGAAGCAGCCAAAATTAACATCCACGAAGAAGAAGCGCGACTGTGTGGCGGGAAGACAAATCAGGTAATCAGGTGTCAATATTGTACTTCAATTCCACTTTTGTCCAAATAAGAGTTGGTACACTTCTCTCCATTCGAAATCACTGAATTTTTCAAGTTTATCTTGAGTCATTTCTGTCAATTTACGACGTAGTTTGATTCATTTGTCCCGTTTTGTGAGCAGTGTCTGCTCAAAAAGTCTCGTGATATTTCTGTTTCAAAAGTTACTTTTTCTTGGTTTTACAGGTAGATTTTTCTGAATTTCCATTTATCCTGGGTTTACTTTATTCACATAATGCAAAGAATGTTCCAAACAAAGCTCGGCTTTGGGAGGGAGAGTGTGATGGAAAGACAGAGAGGTGATGATTGATAAATAAATCATCGGTTGAGAGAGGGAGCAGTTTGTGAAAAACAGGAGGACACAGAAGAGGAGCCTGAGGGCATGAGGACAAGATGGAAAAACACTGAAGGAGAGCAGAGTGAGAAACGAAGCTGAGAAAAGACATTTCTCCAACTGACCTTGATCCAGCCAGATACAACAAGAAAACATGAACAGAGTAGAATAAACTCTGCCTTCTGAAGCATCAGTTTAGGAGTTCTAACTATAATTTGGGCCAAAGTGAAAACTTTTATTCCACAACATGAAGTGGGAGGAGAAATCTCTCTGGTTTAGATGTTCAGCTTCAGAAGATTCTGCATTCTGTGCTGTTTGGATGTTATTTAATACACAAACAACACATGTAGTTTGTATCAGTGAAGGATTTTGAGCATGTTTACACACACATTTACACATTGAAGTCACTTCTGTTGTTTTTAATGTTTCCATTTCAGTGAGATTTTCATGTATTCTTTGTAACTAATGTTCAGGGGGATAGTTGGTGGTGGACCTCAGTATTTCTCAAACTCTGGGTGTCAGTATGAAGCTGACTGTTGTTTGTGATCCTCGACATAATTGAGAGAAAGAAGCAGCTTTCACTGTAGTTCAGAACATATAACAGCTGTGTGTTTGTATCTCACAGAGGAAATATTTCATCTCCATTAGCAACGACGAGTTCACTTCAGGCTTTGTGAGAGTTTTTCATCGAGGGACTAACTGCTGCTGCTGCTGGAGGAATCTTCACCATGTTTGAACAAACTACCAATAACTACAAGGAGGAGATTGCTCGTCAGCGCAGACTGATCAAAATGATCGGGGAATCTCAGGTCAGGTCACACAGGACAGGTATGGAAACGTCTGAATGAACACATGAATGTGACTGATGGAGGATCTCCATCGTTATGGCTGTTTGGTTTATACTTGTGGAAGTGTAATAACAGCAACAACACAGCATTCCTCTTTAGGAAACACAGCATGTCCTTTTTTCACCCAAAAAGGAAATATTGCTTGATTTAATTAGAAAGCTTTATTTCAAACATGTAAAAAATAAATGAACAATCAAAGCAATGAAAGAAAAGCAGAACATCCAATTACATCGATAATATAAAGGAGTCAACACTATATGTGTGTATTAAACTCCACAAGATCCCAAAATTTTGAAGTTCTTCGATTGGTACAAACATGGATTTGTAGGTTCCACATAATTCTTGCTCTTTTTTTGCAAAATGATTCTTTTCAGGGAACTTCTTTTTTCCCCACTCTTCCACACAGTAAGTTAGATAAGCTAGTATCAGTGAGTCGTGCAGAATATAGAGAGATTTCTCATCTCAAAAGTAAACAGCAGCCAGAACTTTAAGATATAGATTCACTGTCTGAAATGTATGTTAAGCTCTTAATGTAAATAAAGATCAATAATATGGACCTGGTGGTGAACAAGCTTTAGGATTTTTGTTAATATAGTAGGAAACCTTGCATAAAAATTCCCTCTCCTACAGATGTTGATGGCATATTAATCGATAAAAACCCAAATTCTATTTCTCCAGGCCACTGACGATAAAGAAATAACAGAAACTGTTATTAATTGTAATAAAACATCCCCGGACTGTGAGGACATTGACATGTTTGTATTTAAATTAGTTATGTTGGGAATTTCCAAACCATGAGCCTGCATTTGAAATTCATCATTTCAAACAGGACAATTTTCAAATAAAATCAAAACAGTGAAAGTCCCACTTCTGTACAAGAATAGCGACAAGCACCACTTCACAAAATGTGGACCAGTTTCTCTTTTCCCACAATTCTCCAAAATCCTTGAGAAAATCTTTAATGACAGATTAGATAATTTCACAGAAAAACTTGATTTACTCTCTCAGAAAGTCAATTTGAATTAAGAACTAACCGGTCAACAACACGGGCCCTAACTGAACTTATTGAGGAAATTCCAAATTCTCTACAGCAGCGGCTTTCAAAGTGTGAGGCGCGCCTCCCCTGGGGGGCGCCAGAGGGCTTCAGGGGAGGTGCGACGAGAGAAACAGTTAACTTCAAAAGAAAGAAAAAGTGTAAATATCTGGCAAGAGGCAAGATGGATCTATTTTTAGGATCTCAAGTGAAAGTGAGAGAGGGCACAGAGTCTGGGGCGAGCAGAAAACGGAGGAGGTGATTATTTAAAGTTTTACTTTTCATGTATTGTTCCTGATGATGCTCCGCTGCCACAGTGTGTTATCTGCACAGAGGTGCTAGCTAACGACAGCATGCGACCGTGTAAACTCCAGCGTCAGATTGAAACCAAGCATCAAAGTTTAACGACTAAGCCGCCGGAGTTTTTTTGATCAGAAACTTAATGAATTGCGGTCACAGAAGAAAGTCATGGAAGTGTTTGGCACTGTGAATACCAAAACACGAAGCATCGTACTGCATAGTGTTACGCATTGCGAAGACGGGGAAACCCCACAACATTGGTGAGACATTGCTCCTCCTTGCTGCCAAAGATATGTCTTCGGTACTAATGGACGAAGCTGGAAGCCATCCCGACGTCTGACACCATCCAGCGCCGCATCTCCGACATGGCAGCTGATGTGAAGCAGCAGGCGCTGGACGTTCTCCGTGAGAGCCTTTCTTCTCCATTCAACTAGACCAATCCACTGATGTAGCTAACTGTGCACAGCTAATGGTGTATGCACGTTTTATTAAAGAGCTGGGTGTCCAGGAGGAGTTTCTATTTTTCCATCCTCTGCCGGCTCGCACTACACCTGCAGAAATGATTAAGGCTTTGAATGACTTCATTCAGGAGAATCACATTGACTGGGCTGTTGTGAAATATGTACTGATGGTGCGAGGGCAATGACAGGCCGCCGCAGCGGTCTGGTGAAGCGGTTGCGCCCGCCGCTGTTTGGTCACATTGCATCGTTCATCGCCATGCTTTGGCGACCAAGTTGATGCCTGAAGAGCTGAGCGCGGTCCTGGATGAGGCAGTAAAACTTGTCAACCTAATTAAATCACACGTCTCTTAATGGTGTGCTGTGATGATAACAGGGCTTGAAGACCTCAGCATAGAGATATTTTGGGTTTTTTGGGGGGTATTTTTTCTCTCTGTAACCAGTCATTGACAGTTCTAACTACCAGTGGTACTCAATGTTAAGGAGTTTTAGCCAATCAGAGCGAGTTGGGTGGGCCTTAAGTGTTTCACACTTTGGACAAAGCATCTAATTGGTGTCTGGCCGTGCGTTAATGCTCATATATCACGTAGAATCACTTCGCTGGCTTCTCTCGTATCAAGGCAGTGCTAAATTTCCAGCGGTAGCTTGTGTAAATTGAGAAACTTTACGAAGTTATTTATAAAAATCAGTCTGTTTTTTTGCTGTCATTACTTGGCTGTTAAGACAGAGCAGTTGACCTATTACTGAGCCCCGTCCTTTCACTCGGACCGACAGTGAAGTTCTCTGACAGGCGCTATGACAGCTGTTACAGCAGGAGAGACGGTCGGAGTCGGACTGAGTGTGGCTGTCCCCAGGCCTGGAGCCCCACAGAGGAGCACATGCTCTGGAATAATTGTAAGTGTGGAACGTTTTGAGCTCCGTGGAGAAGAAAGGCAGACTTCCAGATCAGAGCGCGCAGCCCCGGGGCAGGCGCTCAGAAACGGATCAGAAATTATTCTAAGTGTCTGAGCTCTGTGGCGAACCGAGTCCGGTTGAGAGTTTGGAGTTCCCATCCTGACAGTCCATCGGTGTCCGTGGATGGAGGTTGTTATATGGCTTAGGACAGTGTTTCTCAAACTTTTTAAACCGAGTACCACCTCAGAAAAAAATTAGGCTTCCCAAGTACCACCATTATGACCAAAGTAAAAAAAAAAAAAAAAACCCACAGGAAGCAGATATATTTCTGATAGTCTTGGTCTTTTTGTTTAATTCTGTCAGCCACAGTTAGCAAAGGCATAACACTAGAACTGTCACACACAAAGGGGCATGTCACGGGTGCGGGGCGGAAGGACCCAGGCGCAGGCAGTAGGCAGAGTTCAGGTGGTTTATTGAAGGGATCCAGATACAGGAACGAGAGCTGAGGTGCAGGCAGGGACATGGAACATGCGGACAACACTCACAACGAACTGACAAGGACAAGTGAGGGATACAGGCTTTAAATAAGGTGGACACAGGTGAGGCACATTAGGGCACTAACGAGGAAGGAGACCAGGCAGGAGAACATGAGGAACAGACAAGCAGGAGAGACAGGGCATGGAAAAATGGGGAAACAAAACCAAAACCGGCCCAGAGTGCCACCACATGGCTGGAGGGGCACGGTGCGTGACAGTACCCCCCTCTCCATGTGCGCCTCCTGGCGCACAAGGCAGAGGAGGGCAGGCTCGGACTGGGACGGGGACAAGGCTCGGACTGGGACGGGGACAAGGCTCGGACTGGGACGGGGACAAGGCTCGGACTGGGACGGGGACAAGGCTCGGACTGGGACGGGGACAAGGCTCGGACTGGGACGGGGACAAGGCTCGGACTGGGACGGGGACAAGGCTCGGACTGGGACGGGGACAAGGCTCGGACTGGGACGGGGACAAGGCTCGGACTGGGACGGGGACAAGGCTCGGACTGGGACGGGGACAAGGCTCGGACTGGGACGGGGACAAGGCTCGGACTGGGACGGGGACAAGGCTCGGACGGGGACGGGGACAAGGCTCGGACGGGGACGGGGACAAGGCTCGGACTGGGACGGGGACAAGGACTGGGACGGGGACAAGGCTCGGACGGGGACGGGGACAAGGCTCGGACGGGGACGGGCACAAGGCTCGGACGGGGACGGGCACAAGGCTCGGACGGGGACGGGCACAAGGCTCGGACGGGGACGGGCACAAGGCTCGGACGGGGACGGGCACAAGGCTCGGACGGGGACGGGCACAAGGCTCGGACGGGGACAAGGCACAAGGCTCGGACGGGGACAAGGCACAAGGCTCGGACGGGGACAAGGCACAAGGCTCGGACGGGGACAAGGCACAAGGCTCGGACGGGGACAAGGCACAAGGCTCGGACGGGGACAAGGCTCGGACGGGGACAAGGGACAAGGCTCGGACGGGGACAAGGGACAAGGCTCGGACGGGGACAAGGGACAAGGCTCGGACTGGGACGGGGACAGGAACCAGTTCTGCACCTCAGCAGCCAGGACAGAATAGGGACGGGTCGCCGGCAGCAAACAGGAACGCTGGCAGCAAACGGGAACAGGAACGCCGGCAGCAAACGGGAACAGGAACGCCGGCAGCAAACGGGAACAGGAACGCCGGCAGAAACGGGAACAGGAACGCCGGCAGCAAACGGGAACAGGACGGGTCGGGACTGCATGGCGGCACACGATCGGGGGGCGAGCTTCTCTCGCCGGCGGGGGAGGGGGCCATAGGCACACGGTCCGGGGGCGAGCAGCCTCGCCGGCACACGCCCAGAGGGCACGGGCGTCTATCGCCGGGGCGAGCAGCCTTGCCAGCACACGCCCTGGAGGGGCGCGGGCTTCTTTCGCCGGCGGGGGGCCATAGGCACATAGTCCGGGGGCAAGCAGCTTCGCCGGCAGCGGCCACAGGCAGACAATCCGGGGGCGCGAGCTGCGCCGGCGGCGGCCAGAGGCAGACGATCCGGGGGGTAGGACTTACTGCCTGCTGGGTCCAGACGTGGTCGGTTCGTTCAGTCACGGGTGCGGGGCGGAAGGACCCAGGCGCAGGCAGTAGGCAGAGTTCAGGTGGTTTATTGAAGGGATCCAGATACAGGAACGAGAGCTGAGGTGCAGGCAGGGACATGGAACACGCGGACAACACTCACAACGAACCAACAAGGACAAGTGAGGGATACAGGCTTTAAATAAGGTGGACACAGGTGAGGCACATTAGGGCACTAACGAGGAAGGAGACCAGGCAGGAGAACATGAGGAACAGACAAGCAGGAGAGACAGGGCATGGAAAAATGGGGAAACAAAACCAAAACCGGCCCAGAGCGCCACCACATGGCTGGAGGGGCACGGTGCGTGACAGGGCAACTCTCCCTCTCACTTACATTTTCTCTCTCTCTCTCTCTCTCTCTCTCTCTCTCTCTCGCAGCGTCATTTGTTGCTAACGCTAGCAGATGCCGGTGACGTTTCAGCTACGCTGCTTAATTAGCCACCTGATAGCCTCGTGTTCCCTTCAGTGTCGTCAACTTCAGTTTCAGCAAGGCTGCTAGTTGTATCCTCCTCCTGTTCTGCACTTCTTTTCCTAATAGCTCCTGTTTGGAGCCACATTTGTAGAGTTTTCGGACCTCTCGTTTCACCTCTGCACGCTCATGACGGTGAAGCTAAGCTAGTTTAATCATTGATGACTACTACGTGACTGAACGTGACCAGTCCAACACATTATATTAGAAGAGAAAAACAAAATGTGAATTGCAGTGGATTTCACGTGTTTTAATTTGAAATGATCATGTATTTTGGTGGCATTATTTGTTTCTGAAAGTTCTGACTTTTAAGTAATCTTCAAAGAATATATACGTTTCTGTGATTCCCCCGCGTACCACTAGAGGGAGCTCACATACCACCAGTGGTACGCGTACCACAGTTTGAGAACAGAGGGCTTTGGAAAAGAAAAGAACCCCCCACCCCACGGACTGGGACGGGGACAAGACTCGGACTGGGACGGGGACAAGACTCGGACTGGGACGGGGACAAGACTCGGACTGGGACGGGGACAAGACTCGGACTGGGACGGGGACAAGACTCGGACTGGGACGGGGACAGGAACCAGTTCTGCACCTCAGCAGCCAGGACGGAATAGGGACGGGTCGCCGGCAGCAAACAGGAACGCCGGCAGCAAACGGGAACAGGAACGCCGGCAGCAAACGGGAACAGGAACGCCGGCAGCAAACGGGAACAGGACGGGTCGGGACTGCATGGCGGCACACGATCGGGGGGCGAGCTTCTCTCGCCGGCGGGGGAGGGGGCCATAGGCACACGGTCCGGGGGCGAGCAGCCTCGCCGGCACACGCCCAGAGGGCACGGGCGTCTATCGCCGGGGCGAGCAGCCTTGCCAGCACACGCCCTGGAGGGGCGCGGGCTTCTTTCGCCGGCGGGGGGCCATAGGCACATAGTCCGGGGGCAAGCAGCTTCGCCGGCAGCGGCCACAGGCAGACAATCCGGGGGCGCGAGCTGCGCCGGCGGCGGCCAGAGGCAGACGATCCGGGGGGTAGGACTTACTGCCTGCTGGGTCCAGACGTGGTCGGTTCGTTCTGTCACGGGTGCGGGGCGGAAGGACCCAGGCGCAGGCAGTAGGCAGAGTTCAGGTGGTTTATTGAAGGGATCCAGATACAGGAACGAGAGCTGAGGTGCAGGCAGGGACATGGAACACGCGGACAACACTCACAACGAACCAACAAGGACAAGTGAGGGATACAGGCTTTAAATAAGGTGGACACAGGTGAGGCACATTAGGGCACTAACGAGGAAGGAGACCAGGCAGGAGAACATGAGGAACAGACAAGCAGGAGAGACAGGGCATGGAAAAATGGGGAAACAAAACCAAAACCGGCCCAGAGCGCCACCACATGGCTGGAGGGGCACGGTGCGTGACAGGGCAACTCTCCCTCTCACTTACATTTTCTCTCTCTCTCTCTCTCTCTCTCTCTCTCTCTCGCAGCGTCATTTGTTGCTAACGCTAGCAGATGCCGGTGACGTTTCAGCTACGCTGCTTAATTAGCCACCTGATAGCCTCGTGTTCCCTTCAGTGTCGTCAACTTCAGTTTCAGCAAGGCTGCTAGTTGTATCCTCCTCCTGTTCTGCACTTCTTTTCCTAATAGCTCCTGTTTGGAGCCACATTTGTAGAGTTTTCGGACCTCTCGTTTCACCTCTGCACGCTCATGACGGTGAAGCTAAGCTAGTTTAATCGTTGATGACTACTACGTGACTGAACGTGACCAGTCCAACACATTATATTAGAAGAGAAAAACTAAATGTGAATTGCAGTGGATTTCACGTGTTTTAATTTGAAATGATCATGTATTTTGGTGGCATTATTTGTTTCTGAAAGTTCTGACTTTTAAGTAATCTTCAAAGAATATATACGTTTCTGTGATTCCCCCGCGTACCACTAGAGGGAGCTCACATACCACCAGTGGTACGCGTACCACAGTTTGAGAACAGAGGGCTTTGGAAAAGAAAAGAACCCCCCACCCTCATCGTCTCTTATTGTTTCCTCTTATCGACAGGTCGGTTAACTTCCCTAAAATGTTGGAAAACACAAAACAATAATAATAAGTTGTTGGGGAAGGCTTGTATTCGCATTGGAGCGGGTCTGGTGGTTGGATGGGAAGATGAAGACCTGCAGCGCTGTCAACAGGATTTAATAGTTCCGGATGGACGCATTGCGCTGTCTGTTTTTTATTATGTTGCCCCCGAGTTGAGATGTGATTCATGGCTCCGGTGTGTTGTAGCTAAGTTTGAATATTGTTTGATTATTTGAGACAGCGTGTTGATTGCGTTTTTCATAAGCTTAAAACTGTTCCGGACGTCCAGAACTGTCAGTGAGTGACGGTCGTGAGGTAACGGAGCCTGCGCACTCTCGCTCTTTCTTTTTTTGTTTGTTTTTTTACAGAGATCGAGTTTTGGAGGAAGTAATTAATTTCATAAAACAGATGCATTTTTTATGTTCTGAATACAGACGACGATTTGTAAGCATTATGGGTGCATTGACGTTCTGAGAAATTGATGAAATGTGAAATTTATGAAATGTGTCAATAAAGATTCTGCCGACGGAGCAGAAAGGAGCCAACAGGGCATCTCTCATTGTTTCCTCTTATCGCTCCTCGAGACTCTCCATTGTTCTGATTGGTCAGATCTCGATAACTCCACCCATTTTACTCCTCAGCCACTGTTTCATCCCTAACACTTGTAGTGAACACAAACCTTAATAACATGTGACTGTGGTGTCTGTGTAGCAGGGAATTCTCACATTAGAAGGGGCGGGGCTGGCTGACGTGAGGAGGTGTGTGCACTGGTGGAAGTCACCATAAAGGCGGAAGTCACCTGTCAATGTCGCTTGCTGGGATGACAGCTGTCACTGGCGTGTGTGAAGAATAAACCACACTTGAACCGTATCCCTCGTCCGTCTCCTCCTTCTGCGATCTCCACATTGGTGACCATGACGTGATTCAAACACGCAGCCTTCTGATCTGGAGTCTTTCTTGTGTCATATTTCTTGTGAAATAAATGTGACTGATTCATAACACAGCTGCCATAATTTAGACTGAACTTGTAGGCCATGCAAAGCACAGGGCAGCAGCGGTTTGAGTAAGATCTCACTACGTTGTATCACAATGCTTGGAGGAACTACTTTTGGACCTCCGCCTCGGACCAAGTTTTCATTGTTCATTAAAAATTTGTCCAAAATGTTGGAATCCTGAAATTTGGATTTCTATCTCCAAAACAGACTTTTTCCACAGCATTTTGATGTCATGTTTAATGGATAGTTCAAAATTTTGATGAAGTATCCCTTTCACAATTGGAGGCAATGCAAGAATGTTAGTTTTTCAGTTATGGTGTCAAAGTGCCGCAGATTATTCTATTCAGACTGCAAATGTTCCAAACTGTCTTCTTCCCTGGACCCACCTGGAGGAGCCCGGATGCACACGAACGCACACACCGTGGCTGGGCGCTCCCTTAGAGATAAGGTGAGGAGCTCAGTCACCAGGGAGGAGCTCAGAGTAGAGCCGCTACTCCTCCACATCAAGAGGAGCCAGCTGACTTGGCTCAGGCATCCGTTTAGGACGCCTCCTGGACACATCCCACTGGGAGGAGGCACTGGGAAAGACCCAGGACGTACTGGAGACACGATGTTGCTCCATTGGCCTGGAAACACCTCATGATCCTCCTGAAAGAGCTGGAGGAGGTGTCTGGGGACAGGGAAGTCTGGGCATCCCTGCTGAGACTGCTGCCCAAGTGAGCCGGTCCCAGATAAGCGGTTGAAAATGGACGGATGTTGTCATACTTTCACTTTGTCGCTTGTTAGTCACTTGGTTCCTCCTGGTCTTTCTCCTCATTGATGGAGGATGGGATGCGGGGCCAGCTCACAGGCAGTTTGACAGAATCATGATACTGTCACTTTGCTGTTGTGACTTTGTAAATTTATCCCTGTAGATTGCAGCAGGACAAGTGGTGTGATGAACAAAACAAACCAAAGACAACGCCACCTGGGGACTTGCACCCCAGGATCTCAAATGCTAAACAAAATTAAAAAAAAAAAACAAGGACCTGCAGGTTGAAATGATTCACCAGAACGGAGACATGATTTCAAATTAAAACAAACTTTATTAAATTCCAAATGTTAAAATCAGCAGACTAACTCAAAATTAATGAGGGGTTGAGGCCTGCCAAAGAAAACTGAACTAGACAGGGCTGGGGCTTACCATTACAGTGGTAACAGAAAGGGGGAAGAATCCAAAAACACACAGCATCCGTGACACAGCAAACAAAAAGTGAAAAAGGGACCACCACCAGGGAACCGCTGCCGCTCCGGAGCCCCCAGCACCTGTCAAAAGAAAAGAAAAACAATTAGGCTCACGCAACAATGGCAGCCCTCATACCCCCAAAAAAAGTCCAATACCTAAACAATATTCTAAAGAAAAAAGAGAACAAAGTAATTTATGCAAAATGACAAAGACAGAAATAAATATGAAATACTTAAAATAAACAAAGGAATCAAAAGAAACGAGACAAAAGTAATCCCTAATGCTCTCAATTCAACAGAAGAAATAAGAAAAGCAAAAAGAAATTGGGCCGCACGGTGGCGTGGTGGTTAGCGCTCTTGCCTCACAGCAAGAAGGTCCTGGGTTCAAATACCGGCCGGGGCTCGGGGCCTTTCTGTGTGGAGTTTGCACGTTCTCCCCGTGTGTGCGTGGGTTCCCTCCGGGTACTCCGGCTTCCTCCCACGGTCTAAAAACATGCATGGTAGGTTAATTGATCACCCTAAATTGCCCCTAGGTATGAGTGAATGGTTGTTTGTCTATATATGTCAGCTCTGCGACAGACTGGCGAACTGTCCAGGGTGTACCCCGCCTTCGCCCACAGCAGCTGGGATCGGCTCCAGCCACCCGCAACCCCGAAAGGGATAAAGCGGCGGAAAATGAATGAATGAATGAAAAAGAAATCAAAATAAATGGTGGTTCACACTCCTTCAGGAGCTCAGACTGTCCATCATGCCCCTAGGGCAGCAGGGTGCACTGAGGAGGCCGCGGCACGACGATTAGGTGCCACGCACATCCAGACAAGGGAGCCAAAACAGCAGTAAAGCCCAGGAGTCGCTACAGCCGGTGACTGCACTACTGTAACACAAATCATGAAATCATACCAAAATAATGAAATTAATCAAAACAATAAATCACCATTTCCTACCGAGGAGGGATTGACACACCTGGCAGCATGAAGGGGAGCACACACAGCCCAATACAGCAGCAGCGCCCACACAGACTCCAGGGCACTCCAGCTCCCAGTCAGTTCACACAGCTGTGAAGCGCAGGGCTGGGGTAAATACACTGCTGAGGCTGCTAAGTGGATTAAAGAGCAACAGGACATGCGTACCTTGGTGGAAAACCCAACACTATCCCACACAGACAGGCCGTCAGGACAGCAGCCACATGTCTGTCAGCCCCATGAGGGAGGAAGAGGAAGGGCGGAGCAGGGGTATTTATAGACGGCCAGTAGTTAGAAGCCACACTGCCTCAGAACTAATGAAGGATTTTCAACTTTCAGCTATTTTTGGAATTTGAATGAAAGTTTTCAGTTTCACTGCTTGAGTCTGAGTTGTATTTTTTTTAAGCTGGAACTGCAGAAGTAATGTAACTGATCTTTTATAGTGTACTTTTTGTCCTTGCAGAGCTCCTACAGCACCATGACTGTGAGGAGCAGCTTTTCAGGTTAAAGGTTAAAGAGGAGCCGGAAGAACCAGAACCTCCACTGATTGAGGAGCAGGAGGAACTTGGTACCAGCCAGAAGGGAGAGCGACTTGTTCTGGAGTTTGAAAGTGATTCCTTTAAGGTTCTCTCTATTAAGGAGCAAAGTGACCTGAGTGAACCAGAAGAAGTACCGGACACTGAGCAGCTCCTCTCTGGTGATGCTGAAGTCCACCATGTGAAAAAACATCTGGACTCAAAATCAACTATAAATACAGATGTGAAGATAATCAGCATGTTTCATAGTGACCGTGTGGAGAACTTTCCTGTGTCAGAGAAGCAGGCTGACTGTGAAAAGCTTCTTTGTGATGAAACATGTGGGAAAATTGTCAGAAAGAAACATGAATTGTGTCAGAAGGTCGAAACAGTCAATAATAAGAACATAACATGTGAAACATGTGGCAAGAGCTTCCGTGAAAGGACACATTTGAAGATTCACGTGAGAACTCACCCTGGTGAGAAGCCATATTCCTGTGAAACATGTGGGAAAAGATTCAGTCAATGTTGTAGTTTAAAAATTCACACGAGAACTCACACTGGTGAAAAGCCATTTTCTTGTGAAACTTGTGAGAGAAGTTTCATTACACGTAGCAATTTGAAAATTCACATCAGAACACACACTGGTGAGAAGCCATATTTGTGTGAAACATGTGGGAAACGTTTCAGTCAATGTAGTAGTTTAAAAATTCACATGACAACCCACACTGGTGAAAAGCCATATTCTTGTGA
Source organism: Salarias fasciatus (assembly GCF_902148845.1). Taxonomy (NCBI): domain Eukaryota; kingdom Metazoa; phylum Chordata; class Actinopteri; order Blenniiformes; family Blenniidae; genus Salarias; species Salarias fasciatus. Next base: position 7,637,560 of record NC_043747.1, read on the forward strand.
ATCATGTGGAAAAACCTTCAGTAGACGCAAGTATGTTACGGTTCACATGAAAACTCACACAGGTTTGAAGCCACGTTCTTGTGGAATGTTGGAAAAGATTTCCTTACCCTGAGTTGTTGGTGAGCCACATGAAAAGTCAAATAATTGATTTTTGACATTTGGGGTGGGGAAAAAGTTGAGGCACTTAAGTATCGGGACTTTTTGCTTAGCAGTTTCCAAATAGATTTTATGTATATATAAACACACATTCCGGTATATTTTTTTTTTCTCACCCCAAAAATTGCGACGCTTCATCCGAGTTTTTATGTACAGAAGCCGGGAGCCAGCTTGAAAAATCCACTTTTCTCTAGCAGCGGGTGAAGTGTTTTGTGTTTTCCCTTCTGGCCATTTCTGGAACAGTTCCACAGCAGAACCATTACACCACACAGCAGGAGCTACAAGCTTGGGTATTTGGATCTCATGAAAGCTGTTAAAACAGTTCATATTTGCGCACTGTTTGATGCTTTTTTTTAACTATACTGACTTTTTTTGTTTGTTTTTATTTTTTGGTGCATATGTTTCATTTGTTATATGCTTTTTTTGCTCTGCTGTTCTTTGTTCATTCAATGTTTTAGTTGTTCTCAGACTTCAGTTAAAAAAAAGATATTTGGAGGGAAAATCAGAGCTGGACATTTGGAATGTTGTTTGTTGACTCTTTGAAAGGCTTTGAAAAGAGGGTTGAAGTTCACTTCATGAAGGAGTGTATTCATGTAAGGATCCTGTTTATGTTTTGTGCAGATAAAGGGAGCAGTTTCCTTCAGAATCTCCATATTTTACATTCATTCTGGTCGTGAAGCTTGAAAATACTTCTCTTACCATTTTCATTTTATTCAGTGTACCTTTATGAACAAGTATACCATTAGTACGCACTCATGCAGAACGACCAAATCCTTTTATGTTGTTGTTCCTTCAATCCTGCCCAGCAACCAGGAGCTCCGGGGACTGTGGGATCTGCAATCAATGCAATGTCTGATGTCTCCAGGAGCAAGATTTTGCTTTTCCTTCTTCCGTTTATGCCTCTCCTGCAGCAATGGAAGATACTCCCGTATCCATCTTTTACAGAGTAGGTTGCAGATATACTGAGCCTGTTTCCATCTTCTTTTTGAGTAGCATCAACCATGCCAAGAGGTAACACTGGCTTGCACTTCATAGTTAGGAGTATCAGTCTCTAAATCATACAGATCATTGGATAGTTTTGTTATTGGACGATCATTTCAAATGGTCTCTACTTCACACAAAACTATATGAAAGTCTTCATCATCCACGGTTTGTTCTAACACTGAGGTCAGCGTCTGTCTGGTCATTCCAACGAGATGTTCCCAAGCTCCACCATGATGAGAGGCTGCAGGTGGGTTGAAGCTCCATTTAATAACTTTGTGAAGAAAGGTCCTCTGTATTTTACTGTTGTCCAAAGCAGCAACTGCATTATTTAATTCCTTCTCAGCACCTGTAAAGTGTGTCCCATTGTCAGATCTCAGATGTGTAACTTGTCCCCTTCTACAAACAAACCTTCTCAAAGCATTTACGCTTGAATCTGTGTTCAGAGAATAGGCCACCTCCAGCTGCACTGCTCTGCTTGCCATGCATGTATAAAGCACTCCGCAGAGCTTAACCAGGCTTATTCCTATTTTCACCTCCACAGGCCCGAAATAATCAACACCAATATTTGAAAACGGAGGCAGGTCAGGAGTGACCCTCTCAGGAGGCAAGTCTGCCATTTTTTGCTCCATCAGTTTTCGTCTTTGATGCCTACAGGTGAAACAACTTGAAATGATCTTCCGAGTAGCAGAATTTGTGTTGATGATCGAGTACTTGCTGTGTAGATTTGACAGGATGTGATTTCTGCCTGCATGACCCAACTGATTATGAATGTTTCTCGAAATGAGAGTAGATACGTGCTGATTTTTTGGCAAAATAACAGGATGTTTCAAACACCCACCAACTCTCAATAATCCATCCTGCAAGACGGTGTCTAACTTGTAAATGAAGCACTCCCTGTTCACTGTGGAGCCACCAAACAAAGCTTCAATCTCCCTCTGGTAGGTTTGTTGCTGAGTGAAATGAATGATGACCGTCTCAGTCTCACACATAACGACTGTGAGACCTTGTCCACACACTGTCGCTTTCCACCTTTTCATTTCCTGTTCAGCAGCTCTCGCATTTGCCTGATCCTACTACAGGTCGCACTACTTGCCAATATAATGTTGACACCAGCACATCTCCAGCTGGCATTTGCCTCTTAGAGCTTAAAAACGGTGGCAGATTTAACTGACGTGCTCGCATCTCTTCCTCGATCAAAAAACTATCAGCCGTTATGCCGTCCAGTCTTTGCAAATAGCTACCGTCTAGAAGTTTCTCTGGTTGCGGGATGATCCCAAACTGACTGACAATCTCCTTGTCGAACATGGATCTGAGAAGAGGGCAGATGAGAAATTCACAGCACCACAGGGGCCACAGGCCACTCACGAGTTGAGGGCGTTTGTGATTTTGTAGTTCAGAAAGCTCTGGCTTTGCAACACCAGTGACACAGACCTTTGCATTTTCAGCTCAGTGCAGTGTAATATTGCAACTGTGGATGGGTAGTCTGCTTTGTGAGGTTAATTTAGTAAAACACCTAATACATCAAACAAAAATTGAAAATATTATTTGCTGTTTGTGTGTTTCTATTAAATCTAGAGACACGGTTCTTCAGGTCTTCGTTGTTGTGGAGTTTTGTTGAAACAAACAGCAGCGGGCTGCAGAAGGTCGTCTCAGCAACTTGCCAACCATTATGCTTGTAGTTTAGGGGCACGTTTATTTGAGTGGTGCGTGGACCATTTGGGATGCCAAACATTGTACACAGTTGGTTTACCCAGTGCTGTATTCCATCATTTTAGGGATTTCACTGCTTTCATGGAGTTCTACTGTGAGAATTTTCTTTTTAAATGTGCTGATTTGTGCTTTCACACTTTCTATTTCAGTTTCTTTGAAAGACAATTTCATTTTCATGTTGTTTTCTTCTTGTAATGCCTTTTCTTTTCAGTGTTCTGGCTCAGGCTCCCTTTCCAGCTGGCATTCAGGACGTGGGGGCTGCTTAGGACTCTCTGCAAAGCAATAATGCTTGCATGTTCCTGATAATCATTTACCGTTGTCACCTTTTTACAGTTGCCACTTTTTGGCCAAATTGGAGAGCATCCTGTTGACCCTGGAGAAGCTCCTGTCAGACAACCAGACGAGCTGCTCAAGACCTGTCCATGAAAAACCTGCTCCAAGCTTAAAGAGTGCAGCATCAGAACAAACTAAGGCCATGAAAAGCGGTGTAGAACGAGAGCCCACAGCAGCAACTCAGTACACTGAGCTATGCTACATGCCGATGAGATGAATCAGTTATCCTCTGACTTACAGAGACTTTTATTTTGTTCTCTTGCATCTGGCTTTGCTGTATATTAGTTTTAAACTCTGAACAGAGAATGAATGTACCAGTAAATCAACTGATCCCCTGTCTGAAAGATCTTCCTGCCTATTCTGTCATCCACCACAATGAAGAGGCTGTTCCACTCCTGTTATGCCAGTATTAATTTGATAAAGGCTGATCACCCACCACTGGCAACAGCATGCTCTTGTCTTGAATCTCCTCTGCCTCATCAGTGCTGGAGGTGGAACCAGAGGCATCCTGCACACTTAGTCTGTGTCTGTGTACATTTTGTGTACATGAATTTGCAGTATATGTCGACTACATTGTATATATCACCATCCTTAATTTAATCAGTGAGTTCGTTAAGTTCTTGCTGACAGTAACATTGGGTTACGTGATATGTACTGACAGGTTCAATATAGACTCATATACTGTCTTTCAAATCAAGTATTATTGACTTGTACAGTAATTTTTTTCGCGAAATAATCTGTAATAAAAGAGCAGAAACAGCTGGTGGAACCACAACAAATGGCATCAAAATGCAGGCACTCTGCATTAGGAGGCTAAATGACACTTTTAAAGGACAGGACAGATGGTTTTTGATTTACGTGCGTCATAACTCTGAACCTGAAATGTGCAATAGCACAAACAAATGCAGATATAAGCTGCAGTCACGTCTGTGCGCCGATCACAGCAGAGCTGAGGAGCATTTATTAGGGACTAAACCACTGCTGGTTCAGCTGCCATTCAGATCAATATCCTCTGCAATAACTCGCAGCCTCCAGGACATTACACAATCCGATCATCCCAGAATGATGAGATAATGGTAGTGACATCCTTTCTTCCTGCACGCCCTGTTCTTATTGGGTGACTTTTAACAGCGTCCAAGCTGCTCCCTCCTCTGGTTCCTCTCTTGTACACTGATTCTAGATATGGTTTGGGTTTGATTTATGTATTTGAGTGATTGGTTTGGTTTATTCTCATGGATGTTTTTTTTTCTTCTCTCGTTATTGTAATTGGTTTTGAAGTGGAGGATTTTAGCACAGGTTTATGGAACTCAGATTATGTTTTACACTCAAGGAGTTTTTATGGTTTTACCCAATTGAGTTGAATGTATTTAAGGCACCTGAACACGTTCACTCATGGTTTGGTTCGGTTCGGTTCTGCTGCTGGGAAAGCCAAAGCTCCACAGCAATCCCCCCCCCGCCCCCCCCCCCCCCCCCCCCCCCCCCCCATGCACTTTTTTGGCGCTTGCACTTCATCATTTTGACTCCAGAAAGTAAAGAAGAAGTGGACCACTCCACCTCGACTCATCAGCTCTTGTTGCTCACTGTTTTCCACTGCTTGTACTGTCCTGCTTACACCGTTCATTCACAAAATGCTGCAGGACAGGCAAAACAAATGCCTTTAAATTGGGCTTTGTCAGGTGACAATGCTTCAGACAGTCGCACTGCATTGTGGGTGGAATCACCATTCTTCCAACTTTTTATCCAGATGTCACTGTAATACTAAACTAGTAAATAAAGACCGTTTATTTGCAGAAGTAAAAAATGCGGTTTTGACTCACACACACACACACACACACACACACACACACACACACACACACACACACACACACACACACACACACACACACACTTCGTTCAAATGTCAAAAAGAATAGTATTACTGTCATTGCTTTCATCCGAATTGAAGGAGGTAATAAAGTTTGGATCACACTCCAGCACAGACGGTGGCGCTATTGTACCTCTAAACCTTTTGCCACCCGTCAACAGGAAGAAGAAGAAGAAGAAGGACACGCTGCAGCCAAGAAGAGAAGAAGAAGAGGCGCAGCAGCATGGCGGGGAGGTGGAGATCAGGTAATCAGCTGAAAATGTTGTACTTCGATTCGATTCTTCTCTTAATGAGAATTGGGATACTCGTCTTCATTCACATCAAACCGTTTTTTAAGTTCATCTTTTGTTGTTTGTGTCTGTTTACAACGTAGTTTAGTTTGTACCGTTTTGTGAGCAGTGTCTGCTGTAACAGACTCGTGATGTTTCTGTTTCAAAAGTTACTTTTTCCTGCCTTTACAACTAGATTTTCTAAATGTACATTGATCCTGGCTTTACTTTTTTCGGATAATGTAAAGGCTGTGCCAAACAAAGCTCAGCTTTGGGAGGGAGAGAGTGATGAAAAGACAGAGAGGTGATGAAGGAGAGAAACTAAACATTTCAGAGGTTGGAGAGAGGAGAAAGTGAAGAGACAAGAGAAGAAAGAGGACATAATATGAGAGAAGAAGAGGATGAGAGAGACAGAGAGGGAGTAGTTTGTGAAAAACAGGAGGACACAGAAGAGGAGCTGAGGGCATGAGGACAAGATGGAAAAACACTGAAGGAGAGCAGAGTGAGAAACGAAGCTGAGAAAAGACATTTCTCCAACTGACCTTGATCCAGCCAGATACAACAAGAAAACATGAACAGATTAAAGTCTGCCTTCTAATGCATCAGTTTAGCAGTTGTAACCATAATGACCCCAAATCAAAGTTTGGCGAAAACATTTTTATGCCACAACATGAAGTGGGAGGAGAAATCTCTCTGGTTTACATGTTCATGAAAGCAGCACATGCAGAGCATGTGAAGTGACAGGCTGATAATACACACACGTTATTGACACTGTTGTTTTCAATAAGTGCTTCAATTTCAGTTGGATTTTGCTCTTCATTTTCTTCTCTACTTCGCAATCGTCAAAATAAGTGAGAGAAAGAAGCAGCTTTCATTGTAATTTAGAAAACATAATAACAGCTGTGTTTCTGTGTCTCACAGAGGAAATATTTCATCTCCGTCACCAACAGTGAGTTCAGTTCAGGCTTTGTGAGAGTTTTTCATCGAGGGACTAACTGCTGCTGCTGCTGGAGGAATCTTCACCATGTTTGAACAAACTACCAATCATTACAAGGAGGAGATTGATCGTCAGCGCAGACTGCTGAAGATGATCGGGGAACCTCAAGTGAAGTTACACAGAACAGGTATGGAGACGTCTGAATGAACATTTGAATGTGACTGGTGGAGGATCTCCATCGTTATGGCTGTTTGGTTTATACTTGTGGAAGTGTGATAACAGCAACAACACAGCATTCCTCTTTAGGAAACACAGTATGTCCTTTTTATCTCCCAAGGAGGAAATATTAGTTGATTTGAAAGCTTTATTTCAAACATGTCAAAAAATAAGTGAACAATCAACGCAAGAAAGAAAAACAGAACATCCAACCACATAGACAACATAAGCCCCTTTCACACTGGCCAAAAAAACCTGTTTAAACCCGCTTATTAATCGGCTCCTCATGGCAAAGTGTTCACTCTGCATTAGACCCGGGTTTTTCAACCCTGCAAACGACGTGGGTTTTTAGCGGGTCGCTACTATCGGCTTTTTACTGAGAGGGGCGAAAGGGAGTGTGAAAGGCAGACGCGAGTCGACGCGGTAATTTACATGATGACGTCAACGCAGTGCGGCTACGCTAGCACGGTAGTTGTTTCTGGACACAGCGTGAGATTTCCTTCATCAAGATGACCCAGTATTGGCAAGATAGCGAGACCAGAGAGCTCCTCTGGATCCGTGGGGAAGAGGAGATTCGTCTACAGGTAACGGGGACTGTGTTCCGCTGCATTGCTTACTTTCGCTTTGCTCCGTCGCGCTGATGATTAGGGATGTCCCGATCCGATATTGATATCGGATATCGGTCCGATATCAGCCAAAAAAGGAGTATCGGATTTTAACGGATTGAATCTAAAATCTCCGATAAAAGTAAAAGTCTTGTTCGATACTATAATATAATATTAGCATAAAGCAATATAAAAATCTATTTATGAGCCCCGCCTTCCTCTCATAGACCCCCATGTTATCCGAAAAAGCGCCGGTCAGCTTCAGCCAATAGATTTCGAGCTTACGCCTTGTCATGGAGTCAGTCAAAGTGTGCACGCTGCCAGAGAGCACGCGCACTCGCCCAGGCAGAGGTGAGTTAGCGACGCAGCAGCCATCGCGCTTACCTCGGATTCGGGCTGCTACAAACGATTATTTTGGTAGTCGACTAATCACCGATTATTTTTTCGATTAGTCGACTAATTGCATAATATGTAAATTAAGTGTAAAACATAGTTTATCACACCACCATGAAGCTGCTCATACATATATATATATACATATAAAATTAGTTTTCAGCTTTAAGTGTTTAAGGTATATGTTAAGTAAAAGTAGACAATTCATTAAAGTTAAAGATAGTTCATTAAACCTTTATTAAAACATGCAAAAAACACTTGTTTAACTGTGTACCATAAAAATAAAGAAAAGGCATTTTCCCAAACAATACAAAAATAAATCCTTCAAGTTGATTTTTTTTTTTTAATTTCCTTAATTTGTGTTTGGTATCAAATGTAGCAGCAACAATGAGGTAGGCACCTGTAACTAAGGAATTATTCAAGTTTCCATCTCACTTACTCAGACCACACAAAAGTGCACTTTGTGTTCAGTGCTCATCAACTGTTTTCAACTTTATACTCCGACTCTACATCATGCCAAACTATGCAAGGCTCTTGTTCATGGCCAGAAAAGTCAGCATCTCTACATGCGCTGGAGACAAGCTTGCTCGCTTTTGGGAGCAGATGTTCCCTGCTGCAGAGAAAATCCGCTCCGATGGGGTGGAGGTTGCAGGGATGCACAGAAACGACCTGGCGAGTTTTGATAGTGTGGGGAAACGCCCCTCATTTTCACTCCACCATTTCAGTGGGTCTACCGTTTTCGGAAGTGAGTCCTCTCCAAAGTACAGCCGAACTTCATTTATCACAACTTGGATGTTTCTGTCGCCCTCAGATTCTCCGTCCTCATTTTCACTCAGACTGTCTGTGTCCGACTGAAGAAGGGTTTCCAGAGCACTCTTTGTACCTGAACCATTGGCCCTCTGCTTTGCATCCTGTGTCTCAGTTGTTTTTGCTTCTTTGACAGCAAGCAGTTCAGTCCTCCCCTGCAGTCTGATGCCATCTTCGGGAGTCAAAAACTTCAGCTTTCTGTATCCCGGGTCCAAGGCAGCAGCAAGAAGAACCGGATTTTCTTTGTCTGCTGAGATAGTGCAAATACTCCCCCATCTCTGTGTTATCCCTTTTCCTGCACTGGAAATGAAGTATTTTCCTGAGCTTGTCTCAAATTGGCTTCGGTGTACAGCCCGTGTCAGCCCTTTGACCACCTGTGGAAGATCTGAAATAGTTGTGTGCTGCTGTCCACTAAGGTAAACAGTAGCAATCTGAAAAGGTGCCAACCCTTGCTTCAATTCTTCAAGCAGCTCCCACTGCTCTGGCTTCAGGTCAAAGTAGTGTTTCCCCCTTGGAGTTACCTCAGGATCTGACAGAGTGGCAGTGACAGGCCAGCGCTGTTCAAGGAGTCTTTCTATCAAGTGGAATGTGCTGTTCCATCTTGTACTGACATCCTGGATCAGTGCATTTTGCTTCAATTTCATTTGCTCCTGTTTCATCTTTAACCTTGTACTGGCCAGCTCACTTCGCTTAAAGTGCTCCACTAGCTGCCTCGCAGCACCTAATGCTCTGCTGATGCTGGTTTCTTTGAGAGCAGTGTTGATTATGAGCTGGAGTGTGTGTCCAGCACAGCGGATAGAGGCCCATCCATGTTTTTCTTCAAGCAGTCGCATTGCTGCCACCATATTGGAACCACTGTCGTGAACTACTGCTTTCATCTTGGTGGGCAAGATGTCAAACTTTGCTAAAACCTCTTCCATCCATGTCATTATGTTTGCACCAGTATGCCTCTCCTCTAGAGGCAAGGTGGAAAGGTTGAAGGTCTTCATCTTCCAATCTTCACTCAGGAAATGGCATGACACACCAAGGTAAGCCTCTGTTGCACGACTGGTCCACACATCAGTAGTCAGTGCAAGCAAATTGTTGATGCCCCTGAGAGTCTCCTTTACCTGAAAGACATGATTTGGAAGAATAGTAAGCAATACGAAGAAAATTAGATACAGTATTTTTTTCATTATTAATTATCTGTCAGTTTATGCATCAAGTGGGTTAAATAATAAACATTCAGCATTTAAATAAAAAAAAAACAAATTACATTGCTTGCCTTAACCATGACGAATTCTTAAGTTACTTGTGTGTGTGTGTGTGTGTGAGAGAGAGAGAGAGCTGTGATCTTTAATTCTTGTTTTAATGTTCCTTGTTTATTAAATCATATTTATTGTGGTGTTGCTTTTGCAACATTTTTTAAATAGATTAATGTCAATGAATTAAATTGTAAATAGAGTGAAAGAGAGACTGACCTTCTCCAAGGTCGAATGATATTTCTGCTCCATCAGTGTGGTGAAGTGGGATCTGTCTGGTAGGTAGTTGTCATGATAATCCGGGTTAAACTGTCTGATCATCTGTTTAAACCCTTCACCATCCACCATGGACAGGGGTCTCATGTCCGTCACCAACATGTTCAGAATGGATTCAGTCAGGACATTTGCTTGCTGAGGGGTGCAGGTAGTTGGCTCTGTAACAAAGTCGTCCATTGAAGAAGAACGTACTTTTTTGGCACTGAAACATAACGTTAGAAAACATTAGCGTGACATCACTTCTTATTAAAACACATCACTGTTATAACGTTACAGGAAACACATGAAATATGTGTGCTAAAGGCAGCTAATGAATCAAATTGTCACCGCTAATGTTAACGTTGACAGCTATGAGTAAATAGCACGTTAGCCCTCTATGCTAATATTATTAGTTTATCGAGACGACGGTCCCTCTTCATCGTTGTCACGAGCCACGGCGTGCTTCCGTTTCAGGTGCTCACGCATAGCTGTTGTGCTGCCGTGGTAGGCAAGTTCTGTCCTGCAGAGTTTCGAGATAAAAAAAAAACCACGATGCGTCGACTGTTAAATTAGTCATCGATGATTTTAATAGTCGACATAATCGTGATTAATCGACCAATCGTGGCAGCCCTACCTCGGATATACCCATGGTCTGCTGAACATCCACCATAAACAGCTAAACATGTAGGATGCTGTAGGACTCGGAGGCTTTCATTTTCACCCGACAGATAATTCGCATACACAATCAAAGGGGCGTGGCTTGGTCGCTCATGAAAGCAGAGGGAGGGCGGAACCTCGAGACGGATTTAAAAAAAACCTCTCTCTTTCAAAACTCCGGAAACGAGCTTTAAAGGGTTAAAAAGGAGAATATTTGTTCCGCGCATGCGTTCCCTCGTACATAGTGACGTGTGACATGCGCAGTAAATGGGAAGCAGGACAGTCAAAAAACCAGCAGAAGGTGGTTGAAAAACACTTTTTTAATCAAAAAGCCCGACAGAAAAAACACTGGAGAGGCGAGATGGAACCAAATTGCGCAACAGCGAGTTGTATAAATACTAGCGATCGTTGGCCGTTATGGATTAACTGGTTCCCGTGTTAACGAATGACAGCGGAGGTCTGTGTAAACACATGCTGACAACAGCAGTTGTTAAAGACTCACAAAAGACTTTAAATGTATACACTCACTGTAACTGTCAATAACCGACGTTCGCCAGAACGATGACATGTTTCAGTCGTATTGGTCACAACACGGGCACCAGTTAATTCGAAACAACGGCATGCGGAGTAGAGCACACATCGAGACATGCCGTTTGGGGCAGCGGTGCAGCAGCCAGGGGAGCAGCCGCTCCTTGAGCAGCGTATCATGGAGATGTTGTGACATTATTTGAGCAGATATCCAGCAGATAAAAACTCTCTGCTCAGCGCTGGGGACTGCTGCTGCAGAGTTAAAGACCTGAAAGTTCCTCGTGAGACTTTGTGCGCATGTCACAGGGCGCTTTATAATTCGCTTCACCCAGGGTCCTTGTAAACAAGGATTCATCGTGGATCGCTTTGTATGCCGTTCATGAATACACTCGCATTTAATGCGATTGTTTACAATGGGATTGAAAAAACACCCATGTAAACTGGGCCAAAGTTGGCCCCGTACAGGTAGTCGTGAAACTTTTCTCCCAAAAACATCCCTTTATTTTGTTTGTAAACAGAAACTGCATTTCACAGTAAACATTAAGAAATAACTATCACTGGTGTACTGACTTATTAATAGGACTAGATGTTAATTGTCCCTATAATTCACATCAGTTGAACGTCATTGGAGATGTCCTCTACTCTTGGTTGGGATTTGCCACAATTCCGCAGTGCCACCAGTATGCCACATCTTCAGTTGTTTGCCTCGAGCTTCATTGGGTGTTTCCGCCTCCTATAACAAGACACCCTCTGCTGAGGTTGGCCCACCACAGGGTGATCAGTTCCTGGGTGTGTGGCGCATGGTGGCACCATGCGATCACTTGCAGCCCATACTGCTTCTTCGCGTTTCAGCCACAGCCAGTGGCTGCTCCGTTCTGCTGCAGTGGCAAGTTATTTAATTGCCCTCCATTGAGCCTGCCCTCTGACCCCTACTTCCTTCAGGAGCCTTGTGGTGGACCTGGCTACAAAGCCTCTACAGCCGACCTCCACTGGCCAGATCTTCACATTCCAGCCCCGCCCCTCTGCTTCAGCTGCTAAGTTGGCATATCGCAGTTTCTTCTGCTCAAATGCTTCATCGATGACCTCTTCCCATGGGACGGTCAGCTCAACGACGAAAACATGCCGGTAGGATTTGGACCACAGGACCAAGCGATTTTGGGTGGAAAGGTGAGCCTCTGGGTGAGGTCCACCTGCGTCTCCCAATCCCAGGCTGTGTTGAGTGGGCCTGGGTCTGAAGGAGAGGACTTGGTCCCTCTTTTATCCCCTTCCTGAATAAAGGTATTTCCTTTGGGCCTGTAGTCTGGGCATTTAGAGGCATGGCATTGGTGGTTGTTCTCCTGTTCTCGATTTCGGCAGACAAACACTTCAGCACCTGGTTGTGGCGCCAGGTGTATCTTCCCTGGGTTAGGCTGGTCCTGCAACCCACCAAGATGTGTTTGAGGGTCACCGGGGCTGCACACCGGAGACAGGCTGGATCCTCTCCATACCAGACATGTCGGTTGGTTGGAGAGGGCAGGACATCATACGTGGCTCTAATGATGAAGCTTAGGCTGTTGGACTCCATGCTCCACATGTCACTCTGTTATTTTCCTCCTCTCCACGCCTTCCCACTTCATCCAGCGGCCTTGCTGAGCTTGGGAGACCGCTGTGGCACACCTGGCTACTTCCTCCTGGTGGCGCACTTCCTCCACCACCATGTGCCGCCGTTCAGCACATGTAGCCCTCTGCCAGGTAGGTGTTGTTTCCAACCCAAGGCCACCTCTGCCATGTTGGATATGCCCTGTAACAATTCACCTATTATTTCCAAGGCGATCTTGCCACTACCCATTAAGAGGTCACGGGCGGAAAACACCAATCAGCAGGGGTGATTAATAGGCAGAAGACAAACTTAAGATTGGTAACAAAAACCCATATTTATTCTGGAAAACCCCCTCCCAACAGAAAACAAGCAACCCGACGCTCGGGCGCTCCTCCTTATAAATTAAACAGAAAACGCCGCACAACGCGGGAAGTCCAGAAATGAACACGAAGGGCTCACCAAGCCCTATCTTTTATTGCCCAAAGTTTCCCACAAAGTCCGGGTCGCACATCCTTTCGTGGAGACCGACTGAGTGGCCCACGGCTGTTAATTACTCACGCCCCGGCAAGACCTCAGTCCACTGATCTCCACAGCTCCTCTTCTCCAGCCCGGTACTCCATGGAAAAGATGACGGTTTAATCCAGTAGATCCCCAAAACACCAAGTTATATATTCCACAGTGGCGCTGATCCTCCCTGGTAAACGCTCCACGGCCTCGCTCCTCTGGCAGGTGAGTTCCACAGGACGGCGTGTGACGTCACTCTCCTCTCACCACAGTTGCGCTGTGTTCCTTAAGTAAACAACCCCGCCCAGATACCAATGTCCAGGTGACAGCGCCCATACGTTTTTTCAACCCAAACCGAGCCCCAGATTAAACATCCCCAGCGAACCAAGATTTACATATTCAGATGTCAGCTCAGGGAAACATTACATCACCCCTGCTGGGTGAAACGGGTGGACCTACCCGGTCGTTACATTACTATGTCCCGGTGCCTGAGGGTGGCCTTTGCCACCATGACTGCTGCAGATGGCTTCCATTTCCTCTCCGTAGCTACGGTTGGAGCAGCTCCTCTGCTGAATGGATCCCGAGATTTGGTGAGAGTCATCTCCAGTCTTGCTTTGGCACATTTGTACTCTTCAACCAGGTTTGAGGTTGGTGGGGAGAGGGCTCAGTTGCCCTCAGTTGCCTTAGCCTACACTGCTAAGGCATCTTGGCAGTCCAAGCCATTTCCTCACTTGTGCGTTCACCAGCCTCTCCAGCCGATTGGCATGGGATATAGTGACCTCATAGATGGAGATTGGCCACATGAGACGGGGCAGCAGCCCAAACTTGAAAGCACCACAGTTTCAACTTTCCAGGCAGTGCTGTGCTGTTGATCTGCTTGAGGCCATTGATGGTGTCTTGTTTGAGTTGCTCCAACTGCTTTGTGTCTTTTAGCTCAGCGCTGTACCAGCAGCCAAGACTTTTGACAGGCTTCTCTGGAATGGTTGTTATTGGCTTGTTGTTGGCATGGAACCTCTTATTGGTGAGCTGGCCTTTGACAATGGAGATACTACGGGATTTGCTGGGTTTTATCTCCATTCGTGCCCATTGGATGTTCCTCTGGAGTTTATCCCTGAAGAATATATTTCCTTCCACATTTCAGAAGACAGATTTGTCGGAAATGATTGATGGTTGAGGAATTCTTCTCTTTGGGAATCAGGATCCCTCCCGCTCGTCGCCATGCCTTTGGTATAATTCCTTTTTCCCATGCCACTTTCATCAACCTCCAGAGGTATTTAAGGACGCCCAGCATGTTCATATAGACCTCAAATGGAATGCTGTTGGGCCCAGGGGCTGAGGCAGTTGGTGCCCGCTTTACTGGGTTTTCTACTTCACTCTATGCTGGGGGCCTTGTGTCCATCTGAATCTCAGGTGGCTGAATTGGTGGCATGTCATCTGGAATGCTGGCTGGCACATGTCTCTGGTTGTCGGAGTACGTCTTCCTCAGGTGCTCCTCTAGTTCCCTTACAGGTGCTTTGAGGGTCCCAGTTTTCTCCTTGACAAAGAGGTCTCTGATGAACTTGTAGAGGTCTCTGTAGAAGGCAGTCTTTGTTCGTTCCTTCTTCTTATGTTGCTTTCTCAAACATTCATCTCTTCGCAGTGTTGCAAGATGCAGCTTGATGTTGCCCTGTATTGCCTCAAGTCCTTTCCTTTCCACTGCTGTGACCTTCTTCCACTGTTTTCTCAGGAACCTCTTTTATTTCGCAAGTTTCTCAATCTCTTGTTGTCTTCTGGATTTGAGATGAACTGCTGGTTCCTTCTGTGTCCTACGGTTGTTACTCTTCACCCCAATTCTCCCTGCTCCATAGTTGTAGATGGTCTTTCCAAACTTGTCCAACTTCCTGTCCACACACCCTTTCAGACGTTCAAGAAGATGGACAAGGTCTGCGTCGATGGATTCCCACTCCTTTTTCTGGCCAGATTTAGGCCACAAGATTTGAGAATACCTTCCAATCATCTTCCTCTCTGCTTGTGGCTGGTTGGGTTCTGGACTCATGTCCGTTGGTGGATCCGTGCCTGCCTGGTTGTGCCTTGTTTGGGGTTCTGATACCCTGTGAACTGTGGTGAGTTTCCTGCCACTGAGCTTCACTCGACTGACTTGTCTTACCTCTGAGGAAGTAGTGGTCAATGCGAGGCCCCTTGCTCAGCTCTCTCAGGCACTTTTTCCTACCCTGGTGAATCTTGAACCCCTTCTCTGATGCAGTCTTTTGCCAGCCACAGATGCAGCTTTGTAGCTTGTGTCCTGTCAGTACTGTTCTTCCATCAACTGTCGTGCTGATCATTTGATTTGTCATCATTTCTGTTTCAAGGTTCGTTACCTTGTAGTCCACCAATGAGTCATCTTTCGCCCCTGCTCTCGCAGACTCCAGGGGTGTTTTTCCTTCTGAACTTTTCATAGCAATAGTTGGGTGGACCCAAGACACTACAGTGTAGGACTACTGCCATCACAGGGAGCTAACCTATGCCACCCCCATTGGGGTCTATTCCCTCCTGCCAGCAGTCTCTTCAGGCTGTCACCAGGTCTTTCCCAGGTTGTCAGCTGCCCTTTCGCAGCGGCCACTGGTTTTGACACCAGATATCAGACTTCTTAATAGGACTAGATATCTAGATATGACTAGATGCACTTCTCTCATGATAACAGATACTGAAATAGTATTTTCAAATAATAAATTGCCTCTTATTACCTGACTGCTGGTATACATTACACAGCAGTATACACCGAAGTTCACCCAGGCCGGAGAGTTAAACGAAGCTGGTGCCTCTTCAAAGTTCTGTCTCTCAACTCTTCCGCTCGTGCTGAACATGCCTTCTGTAAGTATGAGGTGCACTCAGTGTTGCCAGATTTGCTCAGTAAAATACGCAACAAAGTGGATGTGTTTGGAGTTGGAGCCACCAGGATGATAGGGGCATGCTTCAAGCCTCACCTGGGTTTGGGAGCAGTAAAGCCCAAAATGGCACTTTTGGAACCAAAAAAAAAAAAAATTCCCTCAACTTAAGACTGCCAACATTGACAAGCGAATTTTCAAAATAAGAAGCTGATAATAAGTGGACCTGGCAACTACTGCTGCACTTTGACCCGGCTACAGTTACAACAGCGGATAAGTGTGAGCAGCAAAACAGCAGTGATTGTGGAGGACAAGTGTTTTTTTATCCATCTGGACTAGGGATGGGTACCGAATTTCGGTAATTTTTTGGTACCGACCGAATTCCCGCTGAAGTACTGAGTATCGATTCACGGGAAATCCGTCGGTACCACATTTCGGTACCTGAACGCACCTTTTTTTTTTTTTTTTTGACCCTGAACGCACCTTGACATTATGCATCGGCAAGAGCGGAGGACACGGTGACGCGGTTACGTGGGTCCAAAATCTTCGGAGTATTTTGACTCGCAGACCGGGAGCAAATATATAATATACCGGGAGAGCGGACACGCACACGGGCCGTGAGAGCGGGTGGGCGGGCGGGCGGGCGGGCGGGGTGGGGTGGGGGGGCGGCGGCGGCCGCTTGTGGCTGCCGGCCGGAATAGACCCCACTGGCCTGGAACACACCGGCCGTTCGGGAAACCTCCCGATAGACATATGGGCCACCCCGCCCCTGTTCGGAGTTGTTCGTGGGAGGAACAAGCTGCTTCTGCGATGGTCGCTCCCGCTGCATGTCACTTCCTAAACAATGCTCTGCGCATGCGCGGCTTGAAACAAGAGCGCGCATCGAGGCGGCGACTCGACATGATATGTCATCACGCAAAAGCAGTCCCACGTGGCTTTTGATTGGCATTATGACTGTCCAATTACGAGTTGGAACCATACAATTCTGATCCTCCAGTATACCTTTGAGTGTTTACTGTAGAGGTGCCTGGTGCTGCTAATGTGAAACATTTTATACAGTTATTTATTTTGAAAGTTGTTTGTTACTGTATGGGCAGCAGGTGCAAATGTGAAACATTTCATACAGCTATTTATTTTGAGTCTATTTTTATTATGTTATTTATCATTGTTATTTATTTAAATTTTTTTACTTTATCCCCACACACATTTTTCTCAAGTTCTATATTGGAGTTATTTCAGTTGATGTTATTGAAGCATAAATGTTGAAAATTCTGAAGTTTTGACTGTTTTTTTAAATATACAAAATAACTTTAATTACCAAATGCATATTCCCCCCCCCCAAAACAAAACAAAAAAAAAAAAAGTATCGAAAACAGGTACCGAAAAATACCGGTATCGATTCGCAGGTACCGAGTATTGGTATCGTATCGATTCAGATGTGAAAGGTACCCATCCCTAATCTGGACAGACACATACACATAAACGATAAGCTGTAAAGCAGCCATGTAAAATGAATCACAAAACCGAAAAACCGCGGTCCATTAGGGCGTATTGTCCCATGTGGAGCAGACCGAATGGTTCAATATTTTGCCGTGTACTGTTGCATCACTAGCACGTACGCTCAATGCAGTCACAAAATTTGGGCTGCGCGCGGACCCGAGCGGACAGGAATTGACTATTTTAACGTCAGAGCGATCAATGCGCAACGCGCACACATGGAGACAGCGGTGTTGTTTTCGTTAACGATGACATAACAAAATCATTTCGTCAGCGTTTTTTCGGTGACTAAAATGAGATGACGAGCTAAAAATATCTCTTTAAAGACGGAAATGTGACGAGACGTATCTGTTGTTTTCATTAACGAGACGAGACGAAAATGTCAGTGTTTTGACTTTCAGAATAAACTAAAACAAATGCGATTCCCCAGCTTGTTCACGCAGATCGGCTGCTTTAATCTGAAAATATCAGCAATTCATGAGCTGTTTCCTGTTTGACCACACCTGTACTGCATGCACCGGCGCACTAGAGAGCGTGGAGCAACTTTCGCACAGGGGCTCGGCATGAGGAAAAGATGCAGTGATTCATGGATGTACTTTAATCAGAATCCAGCAGAAAATGAAACGGAATGCCTCGTAGTGGAAGACGGAGGATCTGATCAACTGTTTGTTCTTACTGTCAAACTGCAATAGGAGCCCATCGTTGATTAGTGAAGATTTTTTTTCCCCAAGTACCTATAAATCTTTACTTTTCCTTCTTTCTTTTTTTTAATAATTTAGGTGTTGTCTTATTTTGAAGAAATGTATTTTCACTTTTGTTTAAAATTTGTACAGAGAAAATTCAGGTAAGGAATACTTTAAAGTTTTTCAAACTCAAGTTATATTTCACTTTTGAAGACTTCCAAGTGTTTCATACCATCAAGTGTCCCAGAGGAATTAAATTAGTTTTTTTTCAGTTGTTTTAATGGTAGTATTTTCCTAATAACCATCTTAACATTGTTTTTTTTCGCTCCTCCAAAAGTAATGATAGGCAGTTACTCTTACCAGTTCAAATCAGTAACATAAAAACATAACAGACCAGTTTTAATAAAAGATCTCAGCCTTTGTATCAGTATGGACATTCTAAAAATAGCCTGAAAGTATCAGCAAAACTCCTATTAGTTCTCTCATTCTATCTGGCAGAGCTCATATAAGCACTGCATTGAGGTTGTAAAGTATCAAACTAGTACAGTGTATTATTTAATATTCAAAGGCGTCAATGTGTTAGGTTGGTTTTCTGCTGTTGAATTATATTATGTTTGTTTGGTTTACAATTTCCTTTGTCTGTCTTTTTCCTTATGTATTTAAGCCTTTTTTTAATGACTAAAACCCATTTGGTTTTCATCGACTAATACTATTAAGTGTTGAAATGACTAAAATGTGACTCAAACTAATAAGCATTTCGTCCAAAAGACTAAGACTCAAACTTAATCAAAATAGGCTGCCAAAAACAACACTGGGAGACAGGCAGGATGAACCAGACTTAATGAAGGACTGGACTTTCAACTACCTGTGAAATTTAAAAAGATTTCAGTTTCACCGCTTGAGTCCTATTTTTGTGTCTTCTTTTTTTTCCCCCCCCCCAGCTGGAACAGTAGACGTAAAGTAACTAATACTTTATAGTGTTTTTCTTTTGTCCCTATAGAGCTCCTACAACAGCATGGCTGTCGGGAGGAACAGCTCTTCAAACAGGAAGAGCAGGATGAACCAGAACCTCCACAGATCAAAGAGGAAGAAGAACCAGGACTTCTACAAGTTAAAGAGGAGCAGGAGGAGCCAGAAACTCCAAAGACCAAAGAGGAAGAAGAAGAAGAACCAGGACTTCTACAGGTTAAAGAGGAGCAGGAGGAACCAGAACCTCCTCAGATCAAAGAGGAAGAAGAAGAACCAGGACTTCTTCAGGTTAAAGAGGAGCAGGAGGAACCAGAACCTCCTCAGATCGAAGAAGAAGAACCAGGACTTCTACAGTTTAAAGAGGAGCAGGAGGAAACAGAACCTCCACAGCTAAAAGAGGAAGAAGAAGAACCAGGACTTCTTCAGGTTAAAGAGGAGCAGGAGGAACCAGAACCTCCTCAGATCGAAGAAGAAGAACCAGGACTTCTACAGTTTAAAGAGGAGCAGGAGGAAACAGAACCTCCACAGCTAAAAGAGGAAGAAGAAGAACCAGGACTTCTTCAGGTTAAAGAGGAGCAGGAGGAACCAGAACCTCCACTGATTGAAGAGCACATGGAACTTGGTACCAGCCAGAAGGGAGAGCGACTTATTCTGAAGTTTGAACATGATTCCTTTAAGGCTTCCTCTATTAAGCAACAACATGACCTGAGTGAACCAGATGAAGTACCGGACACTGAGCAGCTCCTCTCTGGTGATGCTGAAGTCCACCATGTGAAAAAACGTCTGGACTCAGAATCAATTGTAAAAACAGATGTGAGGATAATCAGCATGTTTCATAGTGACCGTGTGGAGAACTTTCCTGTGTCAGAGAAGCAGGCTGACTGTGAAGAAACATGCGGGACAATTGTCAATAAGAAACGTGAATTATGTCAGAAGGTAGAAACAGCCACCAATAAGAAGGTAATATGTGAAACATGTGGCAAAGGCTTCCGGGACCGATGTTACTTGAAGGTTCACATGAGAACTCACACTGGTGAGAAGCCGTATTCTTGTGAAAAATGTGGGAAAAGTTTCCGTCGACCGTCGCAGTTGTTGGAACACATGAGAACTCACACTGGTGAGAAGCTGTTTTCTTGTGAATCATGTAAGAAAACTTTTACCAAGCGGAGTTATTTGAAGATTCACATAAGAACTCACACTGGTGAGAAGCCATATTCTTGTGAAAGTTGTGGGAAAAGTTTCAATGAACTCAGTTGTTTGAAGATTCACTTGAGAACTCACACTGGTGAGAAGCCACATTCTTGTGAAACTTGTGGAAAAAGTTTCAGTGAACGCAGTAATTTGAAGATTCACATGAGAACTCACACTGGTGAGAAGCCATATTCTTGTGAAACATGTGGGAAAAGCTTTCACTATCCAAATTGTTTGAAGATTCACATGAGAACTCACACTGGTGAGAGACCGTATTCTTGTCAAACATGTGGCAAAAGCTTCATTGAACGGAGTAATTTGACAAATCACATGAGAATTCACACTGGTATGAAGCCGCATTCTTGTGAAACATGTGGGAAAAGATTTTCTTTTCCAAAGTTGTTGGCGAACCATATGAAAACTCATAAATAATCGATTTTGACAGTTGGAGTGGGGGAGTTGAGTCACGTTGGTATTGGGACTTTTTTCTTTCTGATTTCAAAATAAACTTTTTTTTTTATTATTATTGTTTAAGATAGGTTGAAAAATCATTCCAGCTTGTGTGCAGAAGAAGATGAAATGTTTTCCCTTCAGTCCATTTCCGGAACGGATCTACAGCAGAACCATTATATCATGCAGCAGTAGCTACAGGCAGTTGATATTTGGCTATCGATGTGTATATGGCAAATAGTATTAGACCCCATTGTAATAAACTCCTTTATGTCCACTGGAAGCATTTTACTTGTGAGTTGACGCTCTCCACAGCTGCTGCAGAGTCGCAAGTGATCCGACAGAGGGGTCTATTTTCTCCGCATGCTGCAGCCAACATGCAAGGGATTGGACGACAGATGAAGGACTTGTGAAGCCAAAGATGACCGGATGTCTCCAAAATAAAAATTCCCCCTTGCACTCTGCAACACACATGCATCTGTGGGATGACAAACCTCCGCTGCGGAGGTTTGTCATCCCACAGATGCACCTTCACGAAGGTGTGTGTTCATTTAAGTGTCCTGTTTGTTTTATGCAGATAAAGGGCTTTATGTGAAAATGTTTCTTTTGCCACAAAGAAAATTACTCTATTTTATGAACAATTACACCTTGAGTACTGCCATACTTTTTTTTTATTCTGGTTTTGAACATCTCGTCCAGGTTTTAGTTTATGATAGTAAACTTCTCGTCAACTTTTAGATCTTTTAATTTAGCAGTAGTATCCTGAAGCCACTTTTGTTAATGACTGTGCTTTTTGTATTGTGTTGATTTTTTGGCTTAAATTGTACTTGTATGTATTGTATTTTAAGAAGACATGAGGATGAAATAGCTGGGTTTCAAGAAAACTATTTTTGCTTCTTTTATACAGTCTAAGCTTTTGAAATGAAAAGTTTGATGTTAAAAAAAAATTGCACTCAGATGGGAAGTGCATTTTTCCAGGAAATATGACTCCTAATATAGTCTGTGGACATCATTAAACTTTTTCACATAGTCTGGTGTTTAAACGAACTGAACAAAAAACACACACACCAAAATCGTGAGATTTGAAGAATCACAATTTAAGTCGAATCGGCACCCTAAAAAACTGAATCAGTAAAGAAGCATAATGTCGCGGGCCTATTAGACATACTTCATGCTTCAGGAAATTTTTGTTTGTGGCCTGTCACAATAAATAAAAAATGTTAAGAAATGAAAATGAAATGTTGATATGAATCCAATGGATATTGTTATTCAGTGTTTCTATTTTATGATTCTATGGTTCTTAATTTAACTTTTTCATCCTTTAACTTTGAATAAGGTTTTTTCTTACATGTCTGCCGACATGCATTGTCTGAAAACCTTTCTTGAATACATGTCTGCATCATGTCTTGAAACATATTGCAACCTGTGTCACCCGTTTCACAAAACAAAAGGTTTATTTGCCACCAACAGCGGCAGTTTAAGACGCTCCTGGAAGGATGCAAAGACATTTTTGCGGCCGGCATCAAGGACTGGTGGCGGACGTCCCTAGTTCAACACCACATTGATACCGGGGATGCCCCGCCCATCCGACTGCGCCCCCACCGGCTCGCGCTCACCAAGTGGCAGGCAACTGAGGACATGATTCGCAAGATGCTGGACGGTGGAGTGGTCGAGCCCTCTGACAGCCCCTGCGCCACACCGGTCGTGTTGGTGAGAAGAAAAGGCGGGCGATGGGGGTTTTGTGTGGATTACCGGCGCTTCAACAGCGTAACCAAGAAAGACTCGTACCCGCTGCCTCACATCGATGACGCCCTAGACTACATCTCCGGCTCATCTCCTGGTTCAGCTCCCTCGACCTCCGCAGCGGCTATTGGCAAGTTGAGTTGTCCCCGGAAGCAAGATTGAAGACTGCATTCACCCTCGGCCAAGGACTGTGGCAGTTCCGGGTCATGCCATTCAGGCTCTGCAACGCACTGGCAAAGTTCGAGCGGCTGATGGAGAGAGTGCTGGCTGCCATTCCACAGGAGCGGTGTGTGGTGTACCTCGACGACCTACTGGTACACGCTGACGGCTTCACCTAAAAGAGGTATTTCAACGCATGTGCCGTGTTGGGCTTAAACTGCACCCGGGGAAGTGCCGTCTACTCAGCCGCGAAACTGATTTCCTGGGGCATGTCGTCAGTGTTGGGGGTGTGGCTACCAATCCAGACAAGATGAACTGATGTCAGGGTGCTGTGAAGCTTGCTGGGGCTGGCGTCATACTACTGACGCTTCGTGAAAGACTTTGCCACCATAGCCAGCCCGCTTCATCGCCTGACAGAAAAGGGCCACCCATTCCAGTGGGACGACCGCTGCACTGCTGCCTTCCACTCACTCAAAGCTGCCCTGACAGAGGCCCGCGTCCTGGCGTATCCATCATCCAATCAACCATTCATCGTAGACACCGACACCAGCAACGTTGGCGTGGGGGCGGTGTTGTCCCAAGGAGAGGGAGATGCTGAGAGAGTCGTGGCCTACTTCAGCAAAGCATTGAGCCGGTCTGAGCAGAACTACTGTGTCACCCGTCCAGAGCTGCTGGCTGTGGTGCTGGCGTTGCGCCAGTTCCGGCCTTATATCTCCTGGGACGGCGGTTCCTGCTCCGCACAGACCATGCTTCGCTGACATGGTTGTTGAGCTTCAAAGACCCAGAGGGCCAGGTGGAATGAGATCCTCCAAGAATTTGACTTTGAGATCTGGCACCGGGCGGGGCGTCAGCACAGCAACGCTGACACACTGTCCCAACGTCCTGTGTTCTGGTAGCACACTCATATTTGTGCGCCATGTCCCAAGTTACCTCAAGACTTTTCAGGTGTAGCTGTTGTTGTTCACTACAAACAAACATGCAGCTGGATGGTTGAAGGCGGTAACTGTGGAGAGGTAAAGATGGAGGTGGGGGGCAGCATGGAAGTGTTGGTCTCTCTTCGCAGTTGCTGGATGCTGATATGACAAAGCACTTCCTGCTTGAACCAGGCCAAGGGGAGATTCAGCCAGAGGAATTTCACAGCTGATGCCCATGCTGCAGATCCTTGGCACTTCATCTGCAGAGAACTCCTTAAAGACCTCTGTCAACTAGCAATATAAACATTTATCTCTTAACAGTGTGAAAGAATGGTGAGTATCAACATTTATTACCAAAGAGCCCAACATCCAACAAACATTTGCGTATTTAAATACCCCCCAGTGTTCACCACTATGGAAAATTTCCCCAGATTTCTTACTGTGAAATTGTGAAATTGTATTTTGTTACTCTCTACTCACCTGAAGGACAGAGCGATCAGGTAAATCCCCACTCAGGCCTTTGTAGAATGTGCTCCTGTGTAAAGCATTAAACTTACATAAGTGTCAGACACATATTTTCATTTAAACATTACTCCTGAATATATCAAATGAATGTCTCCAACAGGAAGTTCTATTTTTTTATTGCTTAAATATAGTTGGACTTAAGTTTGATCCTGCTGAAAATTTGCAGTGTGAAGGTGGGTTTTCTGTTTATCCTTTTTTCCCCTACTAGGACAAGTACTACTTCAAATTCAGATTCAGATTACTTTATTCATCCCCTAGGGGCAATTCACTTTGCAGACAAGGGTTGCAGCATGACAGGACATTAAACACACATTCCTCATACTTGGATCTGTCAATGGTCAGGTGAAGGGTCCAGCAATGAAGTGCAACAGTGACAAAGTGCACAATATCCATACATACCTAAAATGCATTTAAAACTACAAAACAACACTGTCACTGTCATTTAAAAGCCTGATGGCAGAGGGAGTAAGTTTGTTTTCCTACTGGGAGCGAGATAGCACCTCCCAGAGGGCATCAATGCAAACTGTGTTTCAGTACGTGGTCAGGGTGTGGAATTAGCTTTGTGAAGCACTTGCCTGCTCCGTAGAGAGTGTAGCTTAGTAATCTGCACACCCGTGACCCTAGCACAAATCCAAACAATGCTGGACAACATGTTTTTGTTTTTTACTGATAGCCCATGATATAAAAGAAAAGGTTAAAAGACTCTCGATAAAAGAACGATAAAATACAAATAAAAATGCGTTTAGATACATTAAAAGAGCTCAGATTCCGCAGCAGGTAAATACGTTGTTGGGTTTTTTTTAGAAATGACCTCCGTGTTATCATCAAACCTGAGGTTGGAGTCGAATATTGTGCCCAAGTATACAGTATGTAGGTGTCTACGATTTCAACCTCCTCTTTGTTTATAATGCTGACTTCCTGTTTTGCAAGTTTTTTCCTGAAGTCAATTATCATGTCTTTTGTTTTAGTAACATTGAGATCAAGACAATTGTCATCGCACCATGTGACAAAATCAGACAGGGCCCTGCCATGCCCTGATTCAGAGCCTTGTAAAAGGGACAACAGAACACTTTCGTCTGAAAACTTGACCAGATACCTACCCTCCTGGCTGGATCTGCAGGCGTCATAATGTACAGCAAGAGCGAGAGAACACAGCCCTGAGGTGAACCAGTGCTGGAGGTGACCCAGGCGGAAATTTGGCCATTCACTAAAACGCGCTGAACTCTATCAGTTAAAAAGTTTAAAAGCAGCAGTAAAATCTACTCTGAGAGGTTAAAATACGATGCTTGACATCCAATTAAAATATCTGGTTGCATCTTATTAAAAGCAGAAGAGAAATCAGCAAACAAAATGCTGACTGGGACCGGGGTTTTTCTAAATATTCATAAATTTTATCCAAAATGAAAATCTTAGCATTGTAGAACAAGCAGTTTTCATGACTCATTTCATTAAGCGCTTACCTTACACCCTCTGTTGTTGTTCCAGACTTTGACTTAGCTGACAGCACATGCATCTTGTCCACAGGGGCTGGCTTTACACCCTATCAAGATGGGGAGAATATAGTTTACAATATATCACCAACACATGGAAATTTTAAATATGCCCTTTTTCTTGACTTACCAAAGTTCTCGGCTTGTGCCATTGCTGTTCTCCCTCGGTACAGCTGAGCACAGGGGGAACCACTGGCACCTGCAGCTGGGAATAAAGTGCTGACTGGAATAGCAAGGCCACACAGTGGTTACATGGAGCTGCTCCAGCCACACATGTGCAGCTGTGATGCATCAGCTCTACAGGTTTGGAATCTTTCAATACCACCTGCAAAAGTAAATTTTTTAGTTAATACTTATTGACCATGGCTTGTTCATTGTTGGTCATTCATTTAAGGAGCAAACTGGGTTTTTGAAAATATTCCTACATCAGTTAGTGACGATTCTTTTTTTTTTAATGTTCGAACACTACTAGATCTATACTTCTGAAGTTCTGATCAATGTCTTTGTCCTAATTTGACCTTATTCTTACAAGACCAGCTTGCACCTTAAGGGAGTGACTATGTTTAAGTAAAACTTAGCTAATAACAACAGTGAAAAGCACACAATGTCAAAATAACTGGTAAACAAAATATGAATCACAACATATTAACCCAGTCGAAATTAGCTGAAATACACTTACCTGCTTTTGTTGATTCTTATCTTTTATTCTATTAAGAACAAATCTGAATGACCCCAGGGACATTGGGAACAATGGATTAATAAATAAGTAGTTGTAACAACAACATTAAAACAAGAACGCCTGCAGTAACCCAGTGGACACCAGCAAGATATACTTACTTGAGTTTACAGTAAGAATTCATTACCTTAGCCAGGTCCCCAAGAACATCAGGAACACTGGGTTGTAAAAAGCAACCGCTTATAACTTGTATCGATTCAAGATTTATCATACGCTTAAACTGTGTGGTTTCTCGGCTTTCTTCATTGATCGGTAACAAAACGCCCTGACAACAACTTCACCCATGCCCTGATCTTTGTTTGATACTGTAAGAGGCATAGGTAAATGCAGTCAGCACAAAAAATGACGTTTAGAATCAGTAAAAAGCAAACTGACCACAATGTGGGATAATTACCAGGTCGCTAACATTAGCTAGGCAGCTAACGGCACACACTTACCCTCGTACTGGTTCAAGTAACTTGACATATATATAGTTTAAGACCTTTCTCCCGCTTACTCTTGGGAGTGGGGGAGTGGGCATCCACTATGGGGTGAGCATCATTGATTGATATTTTGGGCAAGTTCTGAAGACATCTCGTGAAGTTCATCTTGAAAAAGCGATATCAATGGAGCTGGACGGCAGGCGGAAATAAATCCGCCGGTCTCTGGCGCAAACGGAAGTATGTCACGAGACTTGTGCATGGAGTCAATTCCACGTGCTCTCCACACTCAACCCCTGGGGGTGGTCCAAGGCGCGGTGGGGGCTGGGCACTATGGCGCCGCTAAGACCCTACACCGGCTGTGTGCCCGCTTCTACTGGCCAGGCTGCCGACGAGATGTCGAGATCCACGTCCACTGCTGTGACATCTGCACCGCTCAAAAAGGGCCAGGCCAACGCTCCCACGCACTGCTGCAGCAGTATTTGGTGAGGGCCCCCATGGAATGTGTCAGAGTGGATATCCTGGGTCCACTCCCCACCACTGACTCTGGGAACCCCTACGTCCTGGTGGCCATTGACTACTTTACGAAGTGGCCAGAAGCATACGCAGTTCCTGATCAAGGTGCCTCTACAACGGCGGAGCTGTTAGTAGAAGAGATATTTTGCAGATTCGACGTGCCCGAGGAGCTGCACAGTGACCAGGGGTGGAACTTTGAGAGCCAGGTTTCGCAGAGGTCTGCAAGCAGCTGGGGGTGACAAAGACCCGCACCACACTGCTGCACCCTCAGAGTGATGGACTGGTGGAGCGATTCAACGAGACTCTGGCTACCCAGCTTGCCATCCTCACCAGCCAATACCAGCGCGACTGGGGCCGCCACCTGCCCCTGGTCCTATGGTCGTACCGATCTGCGGTGCAGGACTCCAGCCGATGCACGCCGGCTGCACTGATGTTTGGCTGGGAACTGCGGACCCCCATGGACTTGGTGTTCGGCTCCCCCCTGGAGCCGGAGGCTGCTGGGGGCCCCGAGCTGGACTACGACCAGCAATTGAGGGAGCACCTACGAGTGGCGCACGACTTCACCCAGAGAGCCCAGATGGATGCTGGGCTCAAACAAAAGCGGGCGTACGACCATAGATCGTTAATGTCATGGGTAGAACTTTTGTGACGTCACCCATAGCATTTCCAAATGCGGTTCTGCAGACTTCAGTGAGTCCAGCAGGATGTCTCCATATTGAACATTTGAAACTGGATGTAAATGTGATTGGTCCCGCCCATCATGTGACTGCATCACGGGGACAGAGGAGGCGCTGTGATAAGGGCGATTTATGCAAAACTTTAACTCGTAATATAAAATCAACAGATGATTTATCTGAAAATCAGAGTCTGGTGAAGCCAACACGGTTGTAGAAACTAGTGATAGAGGCCAAAACATGTTCTGAAACCGGCTGCTTTATATGTTTATTTTCACTCTGAAAATCGGCAATTTTGAATGGGTTCCAATGAGACCGGGGCTCTTTTTGAAAGCAGCATCATCACCCCCTGCTGGAATTTCCCTGGAATTACAGCTTTTTTGCACTTCCGCATTTTCTTCATGTTTTATGAGCGGAGGTTGGTGCTTGCGTATGACACACAGTGTCGGGGGCAGCCACTCACCGAGGGACAGCGGGTGTGGGTGTACTGCTCCATGTGAATAAAAGGACTGTCGCCGAAGCTCTCCACCCACTGGCATGGACCAACCGTAGTGTCGGAGCAGCTTTCGAATGTTGTGTACAGGATTAAAATGCCTGATCGCAGGCGACCAGTGGTTTTACACCGTGACCAGCTCTCCCCATACCAACAGTTGGAGCCGCTGGGTGGGGGAGCCGGCAAAGAAAGACCTGTGACTGTTGATGCAGACCCCCGGACAGGACCGATGCCAGAGGATCTGCATCGTTCTTCACGCCGCAGCCGCCTGCCGGGATATTTGGACCCTTACTGTTTGTGGCTGCAGGGTTTTGGGAACGTGTAAACCCCTTGGGTGGGGGCTATGTAATGGCTGTAAGGGAGTCGCTGCCGTCATTGACTACGTGTTTGGTGCCGCAAAGCATCAGGGAGGGGATTGTTCAGGCCGTTTCAGGACGTATTTTTTGTTTAATTGTATTAAATTGTACTCCCTTTTGTTCTAGATGTGTTAAGTAATTGTTTTTCTGTGTGTTGATGCCATTTTTCCAGTCTTTTTATGTTAAGTTTCATTTACGTTATGTCAGACCAGGAGAGAGAAGGGTCGGTAATTCAATTCAATTCAATTCAACTTTATTTTTGAAGTGCCAATTACAACATAGTTGTTTATAAACACTTTTAAAGAGAAACCCAACAGATCCACATGAGCAAGCATAAGCGACTGTGGAAAGGAAAAACTCCCTGTTAACAGGAAGAAACCTTTGCAGAACCAGGCTCAGAGGTGGCGGCTTTCTGCTATTCCGGTTGGGGTGAGGGGACAGAAAGAGAAGGAGATAGGACAGACAGTTTCTTGTATATACATACAATTCATATATAAACACAGGGTACATAGGTTACAAAAGGAACAATCATCAATGGCATGTAGCAATACAATGAAATTACTGTAGTACAATGAAATTACATTGAAGCGAGAGAAGGAGCAGAACTAGGAGCCGGTTCCACATGGTAGGAGCGGAATATTAATGCAAAATGATCAGATTGAGTTGTTTATGTGAAGATTGCTAAGACGGAACTACTTACTAAACATGGCGTCTGGGCGTGGTGATTTCAAAAGAAAAAGTAGTTCCCAGTATTTGCTTCAGCGTCGTAACGCTACAATATTATTTGTTGGTGTTCCACAGCGTAGTGAATGTGCGAATTATAACGTGTCCACCAAAGTGTTTTGGGGTTGTTGGATTTTGTATTTGATGAGTTTGACGAGGGGAACCAGAAATACCATTCACTTCCATTGTGTCCATCCCGAAAACCTTCCCTGACTCACCTCTGAATAAACAACAGCTCGCCCTCACAAAAAAAGTAAGTAGGCTGTTTGAAATGACTAAGGAATTGCGCTAAATGGGCCAATTTGCCAAAATGTTGAAGTATCCCTTTAAAGAAGAGCAGGAGGAGCTAAACCTCCACTGATCAAAGAGGAAGAAGAAGAACCAGGACTTCTACACTTTAAAAAGGAGCAGGACAACTTCTTGAGGCCGACAGACTGTCAACACATTGGCCCTCATGTATCAAACGGTAGTACGACGGTATAAGGGCGTACGCCCGTCGTGCATCCATATGAAAGACGGGTTGGTTATTTATCAATTTGATCGTGATTGTTTGGAAAGATGAAATCTCACGACAGCTCTGACATCGTGTACACAAGATTGAGTCAGTGTGGATCTGTGGTGCAGTGCAGAAAAATGTGGCGGAGCATGAAAATAATTATAAAGCACACCTCAAACGTGTCATAAAGCACAAGCAGCACATATTCAGGACAGGTTAAAAAGTAAAAGAATAAAAAAATAAAATGATGCCCTCACAGAATATCTAATAAAATCCCCCCTTGTGGGATTAATAAAGGATTTTTAACTTTCAATAACTCCGCTGATTCCCGTCATGTCCAGTTACCTCTGCAATAAATAAGTCTTTTACTCTCCATGTACTCTACAACAGCATCATCCATCAAACTGTTCTGAATATCTTCCTGTGTACTGGTTATTATGACACACAGTAATAATCACCTTTTAATGTATTTATTAAAGGAAAGAGTTGGGGACTGGAGTGTATGGTCTACTGAGGAAGATGTCAGATGCACCCATAAGCTACATTACTGATGAAACTGCACCTGAGGGAGAAGTTGGAGGCAGTAAGTATGCGGTGGGGTGCGGTCTAAGCCACCAGGTGAGCAAACAATTTCCCAAAATGATCTTACTGCATTTTATTCAAACACCTATTTCAGTTTCTTTGAAAGACAACTTCATTTTCATGTTGTTTTCTTCTTGTAATGCCTTTTCCTTTTCAGTGTTCTGGCTCAGGCTCCCTTTCCAGCTGGCATCCAGGATGTGGGAGCTGCTCAGGACTCTGTCAAGAAATAATGCTTGCATGTTCCTGATAATCATTTATCATTGTCACGTTTTTACAGCTGCCACTTTTTGGACAAATTGGAGAGCTTCCTGTTGACCCTGGAGAAGCTCCTGTCAGACAACCAGACGACCTGCCTAAGAGCTGTCCATGAAAAACCTGCTCCAAGCTTAAAGAGTGCAGCATCTTCCTGTCTATTCTGTCATCCACCACAATGAAGACTTGTGATTGGACAGGCTGTTCCACTCCTGTTATGCCAGTATTTGAAAAAGGCTGATCACTCACCACTGGCAACAGCATGCTCTTGAATCTTCTCTGCATCATCAGTGCTGGAGGTAGAACCAGAGGCATCCTGCACACTTAGTCTGTGTCTGTGTGCATTTTGTGTACATGAATTTGCAGTATATATCGACTACATTGTATATATCACCATCCTTAATTTAATCAGTGAGTTTGTCAAGTTCTTATTGACAGTAACATTGGGTTACGTGACATGTACTGACAGGTTCAATATAGACTCATATACTGTCTTTCAAATCAAGTATTATTGGCAAATAATAAAGCAGATAAACAGCCGGTGCAATCAGGACAAATGGCATCAAAATGCAGGCACCCTGCATTAGGAGGCTAAATGACACTTTTAAAGGACAGGACGCATGGTTTTTGATTTGCATGCATCATAACACTGAACCTGAAATGTGCAATAGCACAAACAAATGCAGATATAAGCTGCAGTCACGTCTGTCTGCGCCGATCACAGCAGAGCCGAGGAGCGTTTATGAGGGACTAAACCGCTGCTGGTTCAGCTGCCATCCAGATCAATATCCTCTGAAATAATTCCCATCGCAGCCTCCAGGACGTTACACAATCCGATCATCCCAGAATGATGAGAGAATGGTAGTGATGTCCTTTCTTCCTGCATGCCCTGTTCTTATTGGGTGACTTTAAACAGCGTCCGAGCTGCTCCCTCCTCTGGTTCCTCTCTTGTACACTGATTCTAGATATGGTTTGGGTTTGATTTATGTATTTGAGTGATTGGTTTGGTTTATTCTCATGGATGTTTTTTTTCTTCTCTCATTATTGTAATTGGTTTTGAAGTGGAGGATTTTAGCACAGTTTTATGGAACAGTCACACTGCATAGTGGGTGGAATCACCATTGTTCCAACGTTTTAATCAGATGTCACTGTAATACTAAACTAGGAAATAAAGACTTTTTTTGCAAAGGTAAATTTCTCTTTGCTGATTTGCTGGGGCTGGGTGTGGTTTTGTGACACACACACACACACACACACACACACACACACACACACACACACACACACACACACACACACACACACACACACACTTCGTTCAAATGTCAAAAAGAATAGTATTACTGTCATTGCTTTCATCCGAATTGAAGGAGGTAATAAAGTTTGGGTCACACTCCAGCACAGACGGTGGCGCTATTGTACCTCTAAACCTTTTGCCACCCGCCAACAGGAAGAAGAAGAAGAAGGACACGCTGCAGCCAAGAAGAGAAGAAGAAGAGGCGCAGCAGCATGGCAGGGAGGTGGAGATCAGGTAATCAGCTGAAAATGTTGTGCTTCGATTCGATTCTTCTTATAATGAGAATTGGGATACTCGTCTCCATTCACATCAAACCGTTTGTTAAGTTAATCTTTTGTTATTTGTGTCTGTTTACAACGTAGTTTAATTAGTTTGTACCGTTTTGTGAGCAGTGTCTGCTGTAACAGACTCGTGATGTTTCTGTTTCAAAAGTTACTTTTTCCTGCCTTTACAACTAGATTTTCTAAATGTACATTGATCCTGGGTTTACTTTATGCAGATAATGTAAAGGCTGTGCCAAACTAAGCTCAGCTTTGGGAGGGAGAGTGATGAAAAGACAGAGAGGTGATGAAAGAGAGAAACAAAATATATCAGAGGTTGGAGAGAGGAGAAAGTGAAGAGACAAGAGAAGACAGAAGAAAGAGGACATAATATGAGAGAAGAAGAGGATGAGAGAGACAGAGAGGGAGTAGTTTGTGAAAAACAGGAGGACACAGAAGAGGAGCTGAGGGCATGAGGACAAGATGGAAAAACACTGAAGGAGAGCAGAGTGAGAAACGAAGCTGAGAAAAGACATTTCTCCTACTGACCTTGATCCAGCCAGATACAACAAGAAAACATGAACAGAGTAGAATAAATTCTGCCTTCTTGAGCATCAGTTTAGCAGTTGTAACCATAATGACCCCAAATCAAAGTTTGGTGAAAACTGTTATGCCACAACATGAAGTGGGAGGAGAAATCTCTCTGGTTTAGATGTTCACGAAAGCAGCACATGCAGAGCATGTGAAGCAACAGGCTGATAATACACACACGTTATTGACACTGTTGTTTTCAATAAATGCTTCCATTTCAGTTGGATTTTGCTCCTCATTTTCTTCTCTACTTCGCGATCCTCAAAATAAGTGAGAGAAAGAAGCAGCTTTCTTTGTAATTTAGAAAACATAATAACAACTGTGTTTTTGTGTCTCACAGAGGAAATATTTCATCTCCATCAGCAACAGTGAGTTCACTTCAGGCTTTGTGAGAGTTTTTCATCGAGGGACTAACTGCTGCTGCTGCTGGAGGAATCTTCACCGTGTTTGAACAAACTACCAATAATTACAAGAAGGAGATTGCTCGTCAGCGCAGACTGCTGAAAATGATCGGGGAACCTCAAGTGAAGTCACACAGAACAGGTATGGAAACGTCTGAATGAACACATGAATGTGACTGGTGGAGGATCTCCATCGTTATGGCTGTTTGGTTTATACTTGTGGAAGTGTAATAACAGCAACAACACAGCATTCCTCTTTAGGAAACACAGCCTGTCCTTTTTTCACCCAAAGAGGAAATATTAGTTGATTTGATTAGAAAGCTTTATTTCAAATATGTAAAAAAAATCAGGGAACAATCAAAACAATGAAAGAAAAACAAAACATCCAATTGCATAGACCAGTGTTTCTCAAATTTTTTAAACCAAGTACCACCAAAAATTAGGCTTTCCAGGTACCACCATTATGACCAAAGCCAAAAAAGAAAAAAGAAAAAAAAATACTCTGTTCAAATAAAGACAACACAGGAAGCAGGTACATTTCTAATATTCTTGGTTTTTATGCTTTAGTGTAATTCTGTCTGTCACTTATTCACACCCTCTCTCTCCCTCTCTCTCACACACACAGCACATGCGCGCGTGCGCATGCAGCATCTTTTGTGGCTAACGGTAGCGGATGCCGATGACGCTTCGGCTGCTCTGCCATTAGCACTCGTGCTCGCTTCACTGTCGTTAGCTTCAGTTTCAGCAGGGCTGCTGGTTGCATCCTCCTCATGTTTTGCACTTCTTTTCCTAATAGCTCCTGTTTGGAGCCACGTTTGTAGAGTTTTTCGGACCTCTCATTACACCTCTGCACGCTAGCTTGACATGACAGTGAAGCTAAGCTAGTTTAATCGTCGATGACGTGTGTGCGCTCCACTACGTGACTGAACGTGACCACGTCGCAGTCCAACACAATGTATTAGAAGAGAAAAAAAATAATGTGAATTACAATTGATTTGGCATGTTTTAATTGGAAATTATGATGTATTTTGGTGGTAAGATTTGTTTCTGAACGTTTTGACTTTTAACTAATTTTCAAAGAATATATATATTTCTGATTCCCCGCGTACCACTAGAGGGAGCTCACGTACCACAGTTTGAGAACTGAGGACATAGACAATATAAAGGAGTCAGCACCGTATGTGACTGCATCTTTCACATGCACGAAAATTGGTAGAAAGAAGTACTTATTTATTCCTACCCCTTCACATTAGTGGTGAAAATTATCAAGCAATTTATTAATCGATCGTTGTTTCATCTTATCGATCGATTATCGATTAATTGATAAGCTGAATTTCCCTCTAAATCAATCGGTTCATTTCTACAAAAATGCTGTCTTTCTTCTGAAAGAGAAAATGCAAATCAGATTCCTTAACAAAGCATTTATTCTTATTAGCAGGGAACAACACATTCACAAATGAAACAATGCAATAGCAAGGCTAATTTAAGGCTAGTTGAAACATGAAAATTAAGGACACTGTCTGTTAGAAGCAAAACAATTAAATCAAAAATTAAGGTGATTTTAACTTGAAAATAAATTAGTGCACTGTCTCTTATTTAGCAGTATAATAAAATACATACATTCAGAAAAGAAACTAAGTCACAATTGGACAATTAGCACCATATATAATCCTCCTTTACTTAAAAAAAACTGCCTGTAAACAACTGAAAACACCCATGCCATGGTGGTCCTCATTGCAAAATGTGAGACTTATCTATTTTTGTTTAAAAATATGAGCACTTTATTGCCTCTCTAAACCCCTGTCCCTCAACGACGTGTATTGACAGCATGTCTGCAGTAACGGTAGCGCCCTCTGCCTTCGTGGAGGCACTCGTCCCAACGCTGTGGTGATTGCAGGCTGAGAGCTACTCGCTTCTCGCAGCGCGGCTGAATGTCACATATTGAGGTGAAAATTTAGCGAAGTTGTGGAGGAGTTGTACTTTAAAGTACTTCCACAGATTGTGCATTTGCTGTCTTTGTCGTCATTACCCAGCTTAAAGTGGTTCCATACCGAACTCCGTCTTGTCCCCTTCATCCTGCCAGCTCACCGCTTCTCGTCTGTCTGGTTCAGTTCAGGTTCAGCATGCATTCAGTCATGAGTTTGATCGTTTTGATAGTGTAAACAAAGGCTTTGTTCCCAAGACACTTTATTTGTTCATCATCACCCGTATAAAGTATTCAGTGAAATATTTGGACAGAACAACAATAAAAAGGTACAACAGAACAGGAACTTTCACCATTTTAGATTAGTATATGATTTACAAGTATTCCCAGTACCTCTCACACTAATTTCCTTTTCTCAGAAAATAGCCCAGACCTTC
The DNA here is from genome assembly GCF_902148845.1 of Salarias fasciatus. Taxonomy (NCBI): domain Eukaryota; kingdom Metazoa; phylum Chordata; class Actinopteri; order Blenniiformes; family Blenniidae; genus Salarias; species Salarias fasciatus. The sequence goes on from NC_043747.1 coordinate 7,673,243, forward strand.
CATGATATAGGTCTTTTCATTGTAGAACAGATTGAAGCTCCTTACTGAGCCGTTTTCTTGTTAGTACTTTTTTTTGCAACTAATATAATTTGGCATAAATATCTGTGTTTTTTCTTTGTAGTTGTTGGTAATTTCCCTAAATTCATAAGACTGAAGGAGAAGTCTATATCTGATCTTAAAATTGATCTAATTTGTTTAACACATTTTCCCAAAATAATGAAAATATAGGACGCTCCCAAACAATGTGGAAATGTCCAGCAGACGTGTTATTACCACACATCCTCCAACAATCCAACAATAACCGAGTTCAGGCCCGTTCGTCTGGGACTCTTTGGTCTTTGGTGATAAAAACGCTGAGGATATTTTTCCAAGCAATCTCCCTCCAGAGGCGTGAGCTTGAGGTGAATGACTGTGTTTTACAGATGCTGATCCAGTCCTCTGCAGTCGTCTTTACAGGAGTTTCTCTTTCCCATCTTCCTTTAACATATGTTGTGGAGTTGGGTTGCAACTAACACTATTTTAATAGTTGATGAGCTGCCGACTATTGTAGCGATTAGTCGACTAATTGGATAAATTGTATATTTTTCTTTGAATTTAGCATGAGGTTTCTTTAATTATGTGACAAATTATAATGAATGGAAGAAAGATGGGTGCGTCAATGAAAAATAACTCTTTTAATCAACTTTGCCTCTGAAAGGCATGTTTTTACAAAAAAAAAGTCCTGTAGTATGATAGCCTGGCACGCCAGACTGTCTCTCCATGCTCAGGGATACACGGAAATACAGTCTGGTACCGCGCCAATTGAAGCTGACTTCTGCCCGGCAAACTTCTGCCAGGCGAATCACAGCCCACGAGAGGCGGGAGTTAGCGATGCGTCATAGTATACACCCCCCCCCCCCCCCCCAAAAACAATCATGGTGGCGGCCGCAACACAGCGAGGCATTACCACGGCTCTGTTTGAAGTTTTGAACGAACTGAATTTGGCGCTCAAACCACAGCAGGAATCTGCTCTGAAGGCTTTTCTTTAACCCCAAATTCCACCGGACGCCAAAGCGCCGCGCCGCGTCCCAGAAGCGCCAGTGTTACGACAGATCACCAGAACGGAGGCGCGCGCCACGGCGCTGGTGATTCGCTTCAGGTCGCTGCCTCTAAACGGCACGGTGCGGCGCTGCGCTCCCAGTGTGCGATAACTTCAGGAACAAGACGCCGGCGTGACGCAGCGCTTAAGCGTCCAGTGGAATTTGGGGGTAAAACGGACTTAAAACTCCATGCCATGATCCCATGTTTTGGACTACAAAACTACTACAACGGAGCGCTGTGTACGTCGCATTGTCGTTGCGTCACAGCCTCGTTTCTTGGATTGGTTCTCTCCGCTCAATAGTCCCGCCTCTCGTCAGCCTGTTTGAAATGAAGCCCCAATGGCGCGGTACCAGACTGTCTCTGTGTGCAGCATATGAGGTCAGTCTGGCATGCCAGGCTAGTATTATGAAAGCATCTAACAGAACGGTACTTGGTCATTATAGACATACATCAATAAATCTCTGTCCATTTTGTAATAATAGGGAAATGTTTTTTGTTTTTTTTTTTCAATAAATAAAATACGATAAATGAAACATTTTTTCCTGCAAACCAAGGGCAGGGACATTAGCAGCTGTAAAACAGTACATAAAACAAAGTGCATTTCTGTGAAGTTCTCAGGAACACAGTGCAAATGACGCCCTGTTTTGTCTGAGACTTGAAGACAAAGCAATGTTCCACATCACATTCAGTGGTCACCTACACAGTCTTGCAAGAGAACTTTGCAGTTCCAGCAGTTTGAAATCTAACAGTTTTAGCGACTGACATTTATAGACACACAGCTGAAAGGAGAGTATTCACAATTTTTCAGACAAATTCAAAACGTAAACATGTACTGTGTGATCCAACCTGGACACAAACCTGCCATGGTGGACAGAGCAGGTTTGAGGCCAACAGCTCAGGCTACATCAGTGGTCATCAACTAGATCTGGAGTCGGGCCACCTTTTTTCTGTCACTTTAATCGCGGGCTGGGGGGGACTGGGAGAGGGTGGTGCAGTGGGATACATCCGGAGGGACGTCGTGTGCTGCATCCGTTCGGGGGGTGCGTGCCTGCGATCGCGCATACGTTGGAAAGTCAACACACCCTCATGGCTTTGTGTCAGACTTGCTCTCTTCTGGGAGCAGACATTTCCTGCTGCTGAGAAGATTCTCTCTGCCGGGGTCCTTTGCTACTTTGACAGCAATACTTCAACTGTTCTTTGCATCCTTGTGCCGTCTTCAGCTGAGATAAAGTCTAGCTTTCTGAATCTTGGGTTGATGGCAGCTGCAAGAACAAGGTGTTGTCCTTCTCTGCAGACACTGTTAAGATTCTCCCCTCTCTCACTTATTCCTTTTCCTGCAATGGCTCAAACAGCTTTTCCTGAGCTTGTCTCAAATGTGGTTTGCTGTGTGGACCATTACAGCCCTTTGACCAGCTGTGGAAGACATGAAGCACTGGCATACTCATGTCCACTGAGGTAAACTGTTGCACATTTAAAAGGCACCAACCCTTTCACCAGCTCTTCAAGCAGCACCCACCGCACTGGCCTCAGGTCCAAGCAGTGTCTGCCTCTTGGTGTTACCTCAGGGTCTGAGAGAGTATCAGTGACTGATCCAGGAGTCTCTCCACCGTGTAATCTGTACTATTCCATCTAGTACGGACATCCTGGATCAGCTTGTGCTCCACAGAGTTCATTTGCTGCTGCTTCTGCTTCAGGTCAGAATTTGCTCGCTTGCTTCTCCGGAAGTTCCATTAAGTTTCTTGCAGCACCAGCAGCTTTGTTGATGCTGGGCTCTTTGAGGGCACTGTTGACAATGAGTTGGAGGGTGTGCCCATCACAGCAGACTGAAGACCAACCATGTTTTTCCTCCAACAGTCGAGCTGCCATCACCATGTTGGACCTGTTGTCATGCACTACCGCCTTAATTTTGCTTGGTGAGATGTGAAATCTGTCAGTCACTTCTTCCACCCATACTATGATGTTTGCTGCAGTATGTTTCTCCTCCAGAGGTAGAGTGGTGAGGTTGAAAGTCTTCATTTTCCAGTCTTTGGCTATGAAGTGACATGAAAGATATGATCCAAGATATGCCTCTGTGGCTCGGCTGGTCCACACATCAGCAGTCAGTGAGAGGGAGCTGTTCATCTCTTATGATCTGCTTTGCCTTTAAACACAGAAGTGCAAAAACTTACATGTCAACAGAAACTACAAATTTTAACATTTTAATAATGGCAGCTACTCGATTGTTTTACCAAAATTAAAACATAATTGTCAGCTATTTTAATATATAAAAATATAAATAAATGATTACTTAAATAAATGAAACATAATTGCTTTGCAATGAAATGTGTGATTTCTTATCTGAAGTTGTTGTGGGTGCATGCGTGTGTGTGGCAGGGTGTACTCCAGGTTAAACTGTGAGAGTGGCATCGTATCACAGATCAGCATCTCCAAGATGGCAGTCGCCTTTTGCAGGGTTCACATCTGCTTCCTCTGCAGACAGGAGTCCATGGTGGCTCTCTTCTTCATACTGCATGCATTTATTTAGCATACCTTAGTCAGGCACAGTTAGTCAGACAATACGTTTTATTTTTGGTGTCACAGTCTGCTAGTTAGTGTAGAGGGTAATATCTTTCCAAGGCGAGTCACATCTTTCATTAGACTGTCCGATGTCCTCTGTCCAAGGTGCTGCCATGAATTGACCGCGTTGTTGTGGACGCCGTCTTTTCTGTCTACATTACCAACCAGCAGAGACGTTGCGCATGAGTGCATATCAAATTTTACAACCAGCACTGCTCCTAATATTTGATAGAAAATGAAGCACATACGTTGTCAGTATATCATAAAATTTATATGACTTGTTCATTAATAGAGTGGAGAAAGCCTCCATTGGCAATAACCGTATGAATCGGAAAAAGAGGACAAAACAAGAGATAAAGTCAAGCGGCTCAACAGGGGGAAAATAAACATTTAAGAATGAAATGGGTTTATTATACAATGTGCCCTTAAGTGGTAGGTATCCACCAGATTAATCACTGACAATTTCTATTCAACAGGGGCAGATGTTTGTGTATCAAAATCGCTACACCACGGCTTCGACTTGTGGAAGAGGAGTAGAACACTTGACCCACCCAATCACGCTTTAACTTTAAATGTTCATCAGAGGTCAAATGTGTCTCTTGTTAGAGGGCTATATGTATATTTTACTTTTTCAGAAAATTAAGGACTTTTTGACATTTGATTGGACTGTGCAAACCTCCCACATTCCAGCTACATACTTTTAAAGTTGAACTCGAGCTGACCATTTCATTTCAGAGCAAATACTAAAACAGGACACCGGAACAAGGAAAATCACAGAATACTTGAGCCAAAATACAAAATACACCAAATTGAAAATCTGCTCTGCTTTGCTAAAGAGAGGACAAAAACTATTTACAAAAAACAAATACGCAAAAATGAAAAAGCATAGAGGAGTCAAACGACCATGCTAACCTTCGCAGAGAAAAGGGGGAGGCTGCTGGACCAGGCTGTCATTAACTAGGACCAACTACAGCAAGGTCTGTAGCTACCTTAAAAGGAAATGACAATAATGCTACATTTTGGAGTATACCTACTGCATTATATAAACAAAGGATAACAAAAAGACAAAGCTTAAAGTTTTACCGTGTGTACAGCACATTATAAACTATAACCTGTCCTGCTCATGTTATGAACGCCACTTCGGATGCCTAGGGCGGGGGAGAAGTGGAGGGTGGAGGCGATCTGACATCAGGCAGTCTATCCAGGCATTCCACAGTGTCCTTCAGATGGCGGTGGTAAAAAAAAAAAAAAAAGAAGAGATACATCAATTCAGATCGCGGTTCCAAAAGGGAGTCATGATAAGAAGTGAGAAACCAAAAAAAAAAAAACGCCAACCTGCACAAACACAGCAAAAACACATAAGACAAATTGCTATCAGACTAACGGGTCAGTGGTTGCTGCCCTCAACGGCGCAACACGCCATCACCACTAGTCATCAGCAGAAGAGAGGGGAGGAGACATTCAGAGTGGGGGAGGGGGGGACGTGTGCGAGTGTGTGCTCTATCAGTTCGTCAGTCCATGTAAGTATGTGTGGTTGGCCCATCCTCTCTGCGCTCCAGCTGGTGGCCTCCGTTGTCATGGGGATGTCCTCCAAGGAAGCAGTCCAGAAAGGGTAGGGCGATTTCAGGGGATCAGTGGTGGGAGATAGGGAGCGACCTCGTGTCCTTATCTTCTTCTGGGAGATTGTTTGAATTCCAAGGGGCCAGATTCAGTCAGAAGGTTTCTTGGTATCTTTGTTTTGGTCGGAAGGAGCCGTTGTGACCTTCCAGTTATCGCTGGTGCTCAACCGTCTCAGACAGCAGCTGAGTTTAACCCTCTCGTGATGAAATCCATCTTGCGTCTCAGTTCGTCCAAAATCCCAGCAACATTGTCCATCTTTCGAAGGAGTTCGCAAATTCGGTCAGCCTCAGCTTTTGCCCGTTGATTTGAAAAGGCCGTCCACCCTTGGACGTTTTTTGTGGTGGCGGTCTTCTTAGGCTGAATCCCATTTCACCCCTTAGCCCTTCCCCTTGGCCATTCCCCTCGTTTTGCGCGTTCATGTGGAGGGGTAGGAGTGTCCCAATTGTCATTATGACGGAGGGGTAGGGCCAAGAAGGAGGGCCAGTCACCCCTCCAAAAGGAGATTCTCGAGAGGCACACTCCAAACGGAGGGGTATCGGCTGATGGCGAGGGGCGCCTGTTCTGTCAGCGTAGACCATGACTGGCGGGCGGGGTTAATTCACTTCCACATTGGCAGGGGCGCTCGTTTCCACACCCGCGCATTCCCGGCGCATTCCAAACACAACAGATAGACGATTATTTTCAATAAACTGGTTTCTTCAACACTGCCCGCCTGGAATGCGCGGGTGGGAAACGGGCGCCACCGCCAATGCGGAAGTGAACTGACCCCGCCCGCCAGTGACGGTCCGGGCAACCAAAACAAGCGCCCCTCGCCACCGCCGCCACTGGATGACAGATTTCTCAGAAAGCCTTCCAAGATCGGCAAGATGGCGGCGTCCGCAACGAAAGAAGTTCATAAATGTCAGTATTTTGTCAATTAATGAAGTTTTAAAATGTAGGACAAACATTCTTCTTCGGCAAACAATTGTCACATCTGCTACGTCATCGGCAGCGGCGACTACTGATGACGTACGCAATTGTCGGAGGGGTGTCCCAATTCGGAGGGGTTTACTTTCTGCCCTACCCCTTAGCACTCCGTTTCATAGGGGTAGGGCTAAGGGGTAGGGCCAAGGGGGAGGGCTAGAAAGAGAAATGGGATTGGGCCTTAGTCTTCCAGAGGATCAGACCACAGCCCAGGCCAATCAGCAGCAGACCGATCATCATAAATCCGAAAATGTAATCATCTTCTGCATCCTCTACGGACAGGGGAGCTAAACATGTGACGGATCTCCATTGACCACGGGACTCCATCACATACCCAGCATGCTGAGTTCCGTGAGGGCAGACAGGCTCCCCCGCTCCTGTAATTCTTTGGGAGAAAATCGTATCAATTGCGTTGAGAGACCAGCTGATCAATTCCATGGTTGAAATGTTTGATTCTTCGAAGAAAATCAAGTCAAGTGGTTGCTCTAGTCAAAAAAGACGAGACCAGGGCTTGAAGACCTCCGGCACAGTGCCGGAAATCCGGCGTGGAGATATTTTGGGTTTTTTTTTTTCTTCTCTGTGACCAGTCATTAAGTGACCGTTCTAACTACCAGTGGTGCTCAATGTTCAGGAGTTTTAGCCAATCAGAGCGAGTTGGGCGGGCCTTAAGTGTTTCACACTTTGGACAAAGCATCTGATTGGTTTCTAGCCGTGCGCTGATCACTTCAGTGTCTTCTCTCAGCGGCGAGAGTGGAGCGGCCTCAGCTGAGTTCGCTGAATTCTCACCACGTGACCGCTCGCTGCTTCCTGGCCGCTCGAAAACCATATATTTTCTATGTAAAACGGCCGCCCTCGCCACGCTACTCGCTGCCGGTATGAACGTCCCGCAAGTCGACGGGCGCGCAACTCTTTCGCTGGAAACGCGCGCCGCCGGCCGCCCCCCACCACTCAAGATGAGCGACAATTGCATCATTACATTGTCTTTGTATGCAATCTCATTGCACGAAAATTTGCGTCGCGTCCGGTGGAAACATACTGGAGCTTGTTTGAGCTCCATGGAGAACAGAGGCAGACCGCCAGATCAGAGCGCAGCCCGGTGAGGCGCTCAGAAACAGATCAGAAGTGTCTGAGCTCTGTGGCGAACCGAGTCAGGCGGAGAGTTTGGAGTTCACGTCCTGACAGTCCTGGACTGAGGTTGTTATGGCTTGGGAAAAGAAAAAAAAAAAAAGCTCCCTATCGTCTCATTGGTTCCTTTTATCGACAGGTCGGTTAACTTCCCAAAAATGTTGGAAAACACAAAACAATAACAAAAAGTTGTTTCAGTTCAGTTTCAGTTTATTTTTATTTTTGAAAAGGGACAGTGTGCATGTAAACATTATCCTTCAGAAAAAGGGAAAGATGCCTGTACCAGGTTGAACCATACTTTTGATTTGATTTGATTTATTTATTTCATTCATTGAAATAAAATAAAAGGTGAATGCAACATACTTGCATCTACATACTTCAGCACAGATCTGATGAATGAAAAGGTACAGAAAGAAGCAAAAGCTTATAATATCTGCCCCTTATCAATTCAGAATCCTTTACACTTCCCGTGTGCGCATACTGCTAATTTCCGCCTGCAGTCCCTTCGGCAGGTTGATGTATTAAAATAATAAACAGTAAAAACAAATGAAATGAACAATGAGACGTCAGTTTCTAACAGTAAAAAGACAGTGACAGTGAGGCCGGTAGATTTAAAATGGATAGCTTTAAGAGCAGACAGAGCAGAGTTGTCTGCAAACACAGGCGCATGCGTGCGCACACACACGCGCCCTGAGAGTATAAAATACCCCCCACACACCCATACAATATTCAATAAAATACCCCCCTCCCCATCCCACCCTTGCCTAACCATGTGTGCAAACTTGAGTTGATAGGATCCATTTCTTTACCAAACAGGAAGGACTTCAGGTTTGTGAGGCTGTTATTTCTGTTGGGAGGTTATTCCACTGATCTGAGGCTACACAAGAGAAAGATGATTTAGCAAATGTAGTTTTTAGTTGTGGGATACAACATTCTCCCCTTGACACTGATCTAGTGGTCCGTGCTGATGTCTCAGAGCACAGAGAAATAAATAGTTTCAGTGGTGGAGATGCGTCATTATGTATGATCTTAAAAAGCAGGCAGAGATTAGCATGCATGATTATATTCTCAAGACTCAACATGTTATATTTCTGAAGCACTGAGCAGTGGTGGTGTGAACGCTTTTTCTTATCATTAATTTTTATGGCGCTTTTATAAAATGAATATAGTGGTTTTAGAATTGTTTTACAAGCTTGTTGGGGAAGACTTTGCATTAGTACTGGAGTGGGTCTGGTGGTTGGATGGGAAGATGAAGACCTGGCAGCACTGTCAACAGGATTTAAAGGATAAGTTCAGTTTAAACAGTTTTCACGTTGTTGTCGAATGAAGTAGAACAATATTCTCACCCCGAATGCTTTTCTGATCCGAACAGTGCTTCGGGAGAAATTTAGATCCAAAGTGGAGCTGCAGACATCCGTATACTGTTAGCCAATGGGGCATGTGTGGCGCCAGCTCCCAAAACGGCTTTAATCGTCCAAAAACTCATTAGTTTCACCAATATTTCCTCACGGTCTGTTCACGCCACTCCTCCATCGCAGCCCGGTGTCGCCAGATACATGCTGTTGTGGTTTTACAGATCTCTGAAGTGAATACGGTGATTTGGATGTAAACCAAAGTACATTCACCAAGAGACACAGTAGGTGGTGCTATGCACCAAAGTTGTTGGTCGCCACCCGCTTATATGAGTATATTGTTCGACTTCGTTCGATAAACAACGCGAACGCTGTTTAAACCGAAGTTATCCTTTAATATTTCCAGACGGATGCGTTGCGCTGTCAGGTTTTTTTGGGTGTTGCCCCGAGTTGAAATGTGATTCATGGCTCCAGTGTGGAGCCACCTGGAGTAGCGCCCCCCCCCAACCGCTCCCCAAAAATTTTCAGGCATTCGATCTTTTCCTACTTCAAGCCCTGTGAGACAGAGTGCTGTGAGCAGAGACAATAGGGAGGGAGAGAAAAAGCAGGAGCGATAGGAAAAGCGTCCGCCTCCTCCTAGTCGTTCGACCCTGCAGTTGACCCGGATTTTAAACGGCTCGGCTTCTATCGGCTTTTAGTGGGAGGGCCGAAAGGAAGTGTGAAAGGCAGACTCAGGTCGATGCGGTAATTTATGTGATGACGTTGATGTGGTGTGGCTACGTTAGCACACTTGTTGTTTTAAGACAGCATGAGATATCCTTCGTCAAGATGACCCAGTATTGGCAAGACAGCGAGACCAGAGAACTTCTCTTCATCCGTGGGGAAGAGGAGATTCGTCGACGGGTAACGGGACTGAGCTCTAGTGTGTTGTTTACTTTTGTTTTGCTCTGTTGCGCTGGTGATGTCATCAACGTGGGACACCATCAGCGCGGGAAAACACAGCGACATGGCTCGCCAGCACGCGGGTCTGCAGGCAGTGAGAAAGGAGTCAAAAGGCGATTATTAGCGGGTCGAAAACACGGGTCAACCCACTAGTTGCAGTTGGAAAGGGGTTTAATACTTCATAGTGTTTTTTCTTTCTCCTTGCAGAGCTCCAAAAGCACCATGATTGCAGTGAGGAGCAGCTTTTCAAACAGGAGGAGCAAGAGGAACCAGAACCTCCACAGATCAAAGAAGAACAAGAACCAGGACTTCTACAATTTCAAGAGGAGCAGGAGGAACCACAACCTCCACTGATTGAGGAGCACATGGAACTTGGTACCAGCCAGAATGGAAAGCGAAGTGACCTGAGAGAACCAGAAGAAGTACCAGACACTGAGCAGCTCCTCTCTGGTGACTCTGAAGTCCATCATGTGAAAAAACATCTGGACTCAGAATCAACTATAAATACAGATGTGAAGATAATCAGCATGTCTCCTAGTGACTGTGTGGAGAATTTTCCTGTGTCAGAGAAGCAGGCTGACTGTGAAAAGCTTCTTTGTGAGGAAACGTGGGACAATTGTCGACAAGAAACGTGAATTATGTCAGAAGGTAGAAACAATTACTAATGAGAAGGTAAAATGTGAAACATGTGGCAAAAGCTTCAGTAAACGGAGTTATTTAAAGATTCACTTGAGAACTCACACGGGTGAGAAGCCGTATTCTTGTGACAAATGTAGGAAAAGTTTCAGTGAACGGAGTTATTTGAGAGTTCACACGAGAATTCACACTGGTGAGAAGCCGTTTTCATGTGAATCATGTGAGAAAACTTTTATTACACGGAGTTACTTGACAATTCACATGAGAACTCACACTGGTGAGAAGCCGCCGCCTTGTGAATCATGTGGGAAAACTTTCGTAACTCTGAGTTCTTTGAAGAGTCACATGAGGAGTCACACTGGTGAGAAGCCGTACTCTTGTGAAACATGTGGGAAAAGTTTCGTTCAGCGGAGTCATTTAACAATTCACATGAGAATTCACACTGGTGAGAAGCCATATTCTTGTGAAACATGTGGCAAAAGCTTTCACTATCCATATTATTTGAAGGTTCACATGAAGTCTCACACAGGTGAGAAGCTATATGCTTGTGAATCATGTGGGAAAACTTTCGTGACAATGAGTTCTTTGAAGATTCACGTGAGAACTCACACAGGTGAGAAGCCGTATTCTTGTGAATCATGTGGGAAAACTTTCGTGACACCGAGTTCTTTGAGGATTCACATGAGAACTCACACAGGTGAGAAGCCGTATTCTTGTGAAACATGTGGGAAACGTTTCGTTCAACGCGGCCATTTAGTGATTCACATGAGAACTCACACTGGTGAGAAGCCATATTCTTGTAAAGCATGTGGCAAAAGCTTTTACTATGGGAGTTGTTTGAAGATTCACATGAGAACTCACACTGGTGAGAAGCCGTATTCTTGTGAATCATGTGGCAAAAGCTTCAGGCACCAGAGTTATGTGAAGATTCACATGAGAACTCACACTCGTGAGAAGCCATATTCTTGTGAATCATGTGGGAAAAGATATTCTTGTCCAAAGTTGTTGGAGAACCATATGAAAACTCATAAATAATTGATTTTGACATTTGGGGTGGGGGGAGTTGAGTCACTTTGGTATTGGGACTTTTGTCTTAGTGATTTTTTTCCAACAATATGTTTATTTGCATTTTATCATTTAAAATGACATATACAATTTTTAACAGAACAACCTCTCGGACACAAAACACAGTTATACTTAGCATATCATAACAGCAATACCTCCTAATACAAGTATACAGAGACTAATTTGGATTCATAAAGTAGAACATCATCCTTCACGCAGCTCTTAGGTGTCATCTTCTTCTTGATCATCAATTAAATCAAAAGCTTCTGCATAGGCTATAAAGGGTCTCCAAATACTACCAAATACCGTTTTTCCTCTAAGTCGTTAAGTGATTCGTTCCAGTGGAAGTGTAGCCAGCATGTGTTTAAGCCATTGTCCAACACTTGGTCAACTGATGTTTTTCCAATGCAATGCAATCAGTTTCTTTGCTTGTAATAAACAAATATAAATTAAGTCTTTCACTTTTTTGTAAATCTAGAGTTCTTGGGATATAAACCTAAAATAATAAAAGAAGGTTCCAGTGTTCCAGTGGCTGTTTCCACTAGGGGGTGTCCTCAGATAGTCGACGATTTGAAGATTCGTTCGAAGGGGCCTGATTCGACTGCCAATCACGCAGTTGAAGCATCGAAAAAATGTGGTTATTAAAGGAGAACCATTCCATTCCAGCTGTATGGGGGTGCTGAATGACTGATTTTACATAGAATTGCTTGTTTTTTTCCAAATAAACATGATATAAAGCCTATTTGATATACATGTTAACCTATCAAATACACTGTGGAAAAATTTACTTAACTTGTAGTTTTATTCAATATCTATTTAGTGTTTGTGAATGAACCACCATGGTGAGTGTGGCACAGTCCGATTTTGCGCAGAGCTCCGTCACAGAGCTGCATCTCCGTGGTGATTTGGCTTAACTTTTAAAGGCTCATAATGTCGGGAAAAAAAGAAAAACAGAACTTCAGACCAAGTCAAAGATTATCCCAAAAAAGTCAAATGCAAATTGTGTCCTTTCATATCACTTCACAACAACATGGCTTTCCACCTTAAACGGGTAAGTAGCCAGATAACTGGGCTAATAAAAGACGGTTCTGTTACTCATTTCTCATTTTTAATGCTGACTTTTATTTCGTTTGATTGTAATATTTTAGGTTATTATATTATTTTTATTTATCTAAAAGGCTAATTCTATTTAATTTAGTGTTTGTTTTTGCATGGATGTTGCGCTGCGAAACGGACCGACACAGTGCAATTAAGCCTATTTCATTTAATTTGAGCAGATAATGTGAGAAATTGTTTTGCCAAAAAATATGAGCTTATCTGCAGAGATTATAGATACAAATAAATTACATGCTTTAGCCCGCTTTTTAGAAGAGGGTTTGGTTCTGGTCATTTGAACTATACTTCATTTGTTTGATGTTTAGAGTTACCAACACTTTGTTCCAGTCTGTGTTTCAGTGTGTAGGAAAAAAATAAGTGTTGTTTTACCTGTGTTTTTTTTTTTTTTTTTTTTTTTTTTTTTTCAATTTGAATTGTTTATAATTATTAGTGCAATCAGGGTCGGCTGTATAGGCATAGGTGCCCAGATGTCCCGTGACGCCCAGTGTAGGCACGCTCCCCCCCCCCCCCCCCCCTAAACAAGATGTAAGATTCGACTATCAGTCGACTATTGGCAGGATCGGACGAATCAGATTCGACTATGGAAATTCTTAGTCGGGGACACCTCTAGTTTCCACTCTTTGGAAATAATACATTTAACAGTTTTGTTTATTAAAGCCCAAAAATCCTAATGTCCCTAACTTCCCAAATACAATGTAACAGAGTTCCCTTTTCTTCTCCACATTTTGTACATATGTCTGGAATGTCTGGATTGTGTTGATTTAATTTTACAGGATTAACACGCATAAACCACTTGTACTGTAATAATCTCAGCCGAGAATTAACTGTTTGGTTCTGGGCTTTTTTACAGACTAGTTCCCATTCCTCGAATGACAAATTTAATTCTAAATCTTTCTTCCATGATTCTAATTTTGAGGCTGAATTATCTTTGGAATTAGATAGTAATAATTTATAGAATTCTGATATTGCTCCCTTTTTTGATAAGTTTTGTTAAGTATAGATCTTGTATTTTCTCAAAACCATTTAGAGCCCATTGCTTAAACACTGCATCAGCTCTGCCAGGGCTAAAGTCCTGATTTCTCCAAATCTGGGTCGGCCGTGAAAAAGCAACTGGTTCTTTGATATGCCTTCTAACATTGTACCATACCTTAACCATGTTTTTAACTATTGGGTTGCTAGTTTTCTTAATTAAATTAACTTCTGTATCAGAAAAAAGGTATAAAGGTAACGAAGGACTTAAGATGTTACTTTCCATTTCTGTCCACTGGGGGTCATCCTTCATTTTAAAATAGTACCTCATGGATCTGAGCTGGGCTGCCCAGTAAAACCAAACTACACACACATAAGTCCTCCTTCACTGTAAAGCTACGTTCACACCGCCAAGTGCTGTCTGCGATTTTGCGTCAAAGACAAGTGAAAACAAATGGGAACGCGCGTTCCAGCTGCGATGAGACGCAACGCGTCGGACGCGGCGCGTCGTCACGACGCGTTGTGCGGCGCGTCGGGGCGTTGGCGCTACGCGTCGCGATTTTGCGTCCGACGCTGAAGTTGGGAAATCTGAACTTTGGCGCGTCGCGATTTTGCGGCAAACCAATCATAGAGCGTGCCCATGGTGACGTCGGCCAGGGAGCGGGAACCGGTCCGAAGAGAAGCACTTCAACCATGGAGGAGCGTGTCATAATGGCCGTTTACGCTCGCCCAGAGCTCTGGGACAAAACTTCTTCTTTTTACAGGGACAGGAACAGAAAAGCAATTGCTTGGAGAAGGGTCAGTGAGGAGGTGGGCGTCCCTGGTAAGTAACATGAAAAACCCAACTTCTATTTAGTTTAGATCACCCGCTTTTTTTTACCTAGCCAAAAGATCTAGTTAGCACCATTGCTACATCCATGTTTGCTGACTAGTCGTATGTTCATTCAGAGGAGGTTTGCCGAGTGCGGTGGAAGAGCCTCAGGGACACCTACATCAGGGAGAGCCGGAAGGAGAGAGAAAGGAGGGACAGGAGTGGTGGAGCAGCAGCGACAGGTGCCAAGTGGCGGTACCTCGCCCTCCTGTCCTTTCTGGAGCCCTCCGTGGCGCCACGCCAAACTAGTGGGAATATGAGCCCACGGAGGGCCCAGGAGGATCAGGAAGGAGGCCGCCCAGAGGAGCCAGTAGAAGAAGCAGCAGGGCTTTCAGGTGCTTGAGGTCTCTCAAATGAAGCTATGAAAATATGTTGTACAAGACTGACAAAATAAAACAAGGATTGAGTCATTGCTGTCAATAATAGAGTATTTATTTTACTGTTATTTTCATGTAATTACATATTAATATCATTTGCTGTAGTTGTCATAAGTGTAGTTGCAGCAGCTATAATAGCATTAAAAACAATCTGATAACAATACAAATGCTTGCACTTATGAGGTCATGTTTTTTATTTCTTTTATCATACCCTTTCGAACCAGGTGAGCTGTTGACCCAGCTGGAGGACACACAGCAGCCAGAGTCCTCCCTGGGTCTGCCTGGCCCCACCCCTGCTGCTGCTTCCACATCTGGCTCCTCTGCTGCAGAAACATCTATGCAGGCTGGCCCTTCCTCTGCTGCTCCACCACCAGGTGTGGAAAGTTGTCACTTTAAAGATGTACTTAGTTTTTGTAATGTAGGGTGTGTAATTTACATACATTTCTCCAAAACTTCCATGGATGTATTTGGCTCCATATTTAAAATATTTAAAACTAAAGATTGATTGTACAGATAATGTTAGTTTAATATTTTGTACAAAAGTTAATTCTTACTAATTGTCTCAAGTTTTGTTTGTGTAAAAACTTTTCAGTGAAACATGTTTTCGCTCTCAGCATTTGCATTTGACTTTTTCTTTGAAGGTCCGAGGAAGAGAGGCAGAAAGAGGCGCCACGACTCCGGGCCCACAGAGTGGCAAAAGGAGATGCTGGACACTCTGAGGGCCATACCAGAAGCGCCTCCTGCTGCACCGCCCAGGCCGCTCTCCGAGGACGAGATGTTCCTCCTTTCTCTCGTTCCTCTTCTGCAAAAGGTGCCTCCTCAGTCCAAGGACTACGTGAAATTCCAAATTCATAAATTAATATATGACAACAGCACAGTTCTGTTAAATTTGGAACGATTGGAGCCTACAGAGTAAACTGGTTTATTAACCAAGAGGAGGCATCCTTTGCAGAAGAGGAAGCAGACCTTCTGCTCTCCCTCCCCTGAGGCTGTTCCACCGCACCTTCTCCAAGCATGGACTTTTCTGTTCCTGTCCCTGTGAACTTGTAAATAGTTATTTATTTTAGTTGTATATAGTTTCTATGTCAGAAATCAATCTATGTTCTATTTTGTAATAAATAACTTTTCCCCCACTTATTTTGGAGTCTTATTTATAAGCACAAAACAAGTTGACATACATGGTTTAAACAGCTAATATAGATATTGTCCCAAGTAAAACATTACTACATTTATGGGATTTATGAAATGTCATATCAAAAACAGACACAAAAGTGTGGAATTCATGTTTTATTGTTTTCACATTAACCTGTTAAGACAATCTTCTAATTTGTAACTGGAATAATGTGATGAAGTTGAAGCTGCAGGCAGCAGTGAAGTCCTCACTCAAAGCAATTATCTGCAAACAGAAAGAAGACAGATTTACAGCACAAATGTAGAAACATTGATTTGGACTTTTGTTGTCCGGTTGCATGTCTTTTCTATTTCAAGGTTGTGGCTCTTTAGTTTTAAGTGGGTGGCTCTTAAAAGAGCCGTTGTGTGTCAGTCCTGTGGAGGACAGAACTATTCTCCTGGCTGCCATGGTACAGCTCCCTCTTCACAGAAGTGAGCCATGAACACCTCCCTCGCAGATGTGGCATCTCTGGTGGCGTTGTTGGCTCCCATCCGTCCCACGGATTGAAGAGGCTCATCCTGGGCTGCTGCTCCCCTCTGCGCTGGTACATGGTGAAGTGCAGCAGGCCTCATGAAGTTGTGGAGAAGGCAGGTGGCCTTCACACACTTCTCTGCAACTTCAGGGAGGATTTCAAGAGCCCCTCGAAAAGCCCTCCACTGTGCTGACCAGATCCCAAATGCATCCTCCACCACCAGCCGAGCTCGGGACAGGCGGTAATTGAAGACGCGCTGCTCTCGGGTAAGACCACCACGTCCTGGAAAGGGCCGCATCAGGTTTCTGCGCAGGGGGAATGCCTCGTCTGCCACAAACACATGAGGCTGGAGGTGTCTGTGGTCAGCTCCTGGCAGGTGCAGATCCTGAGGCAGGGGCAGCGTGCCTTCGCGAAGGGCTTGACCAAAGGTGGAGTTGGCCAAGATCCCCCCGTCGCTGCTTTGACCATAACCTCCAACATCTATGATGCGGAACTGGTACCTGGCATCCACGACAGCAAGGAGGACGATGGAGTGGTCCCCCTTGTGGTTAAAAAAGAGAGAGCCAGAGTTGGGAGGTGCCCTCAGCTTCACATGCTTCCCGTCCAGAGCACCACAGCACAGTGGGAAGTTCCAACGCTCCTCAAACTCCTCAGCGATGGACCTCCACTCTGCTGCTCCAGGCACGGCCATAAACTCCTCCGCTAGGCAATCCCAAATGGCTGTCACCACATCTGGGATGATAGTGGAGACTGTGGAGACGCCGACCCTGAAGCTGTTGGCAATGGTGCGGTAGGAATCCCCAGTGGCAAGAAACCTGAAGAGATAATACAACAATAAATCAGCTACTTTTATTCTGATACAAAACAGTTCAAAACTTCATATGAACATCTACACCAAGATGTGCCTTATTGGTTGGGTAAAAAATGGTAGAGCCTGCGTGACTTCTCCACAAACGGTTTCACAATATTTGACTCCATCACATTTCAGTCTATGACTGAATGTATCCATTATTTTTTTCGTTTTTATTAAATGAAAGCATTTTGAAGAGTGATTACAAGACAGTTTTTTAAACAAATAAATATGAATTGACCAAATGGTTGATTAATATTACTATGTAAGTGTAGTGTAGAACAGTTTAGCCTAGTTTATTCCTAGTATTGTGCTGGTTTGGACAAAAATTAGCCCTGGTTTAAACCCAGTGTGGTCCATGATTAGGCCCGATTACGGTCCAGTTTAATCCCGTTTTAACTTTGGTTTCATCATGATTCAGTCCCTGTTTACCAGCGGTGCATAAATTAGATTAGGAAATGTGTTAATGTCACGGGGCGGAGAGCCCCAGTTTACTTAGGTCACAATGGGGAGTTCCTCTGAATAAATAAAACATGCAACGCTAGGAGTACACGTCTCTAAAACTTGATTTATTGATTTCAAAAGACAGATAAAAAAAGAGAAGTCCTAAAACGGCGCCAACTAAAAACCTAAAAATCTAAAATCTAATAAATATATCCGGTGAACAGGGGATCCAGCTCAATGTCCTTGGTGCTCTGCTCCTCTTCTGCTGTGGGCATCAGCTGGGTGGACAGGGGCTGGTGGACACCCTCCTCCTTCGACGTGTCTCTCTCTCTCTCTCACATGCAGGCAGAGACGGGACCTGTATGAGGGGGCAGGGTAGGGCGGCCGTCACTAAAAAGGGGGGGCAGCGGCAAGCGTCGAGCAACTACGTTTGGCTCGGGGTTGGTTGGGCCGGAGCCACTGTCAGTACACACTGCAGCACACCACACAACACATCAATCGGTGTACTCCGACCTACAACCACCAACCAAAGCCATGAAGGGAAAACTTAGCTCGAAGGAGGGGGTTTGCACTCTCCCCCCCTCCTGTGTTCCCACGACGCTTCCTGCCACTGCCCGGGAAGCTCTCGCTCTTCCTCTCTGGTCCACCGTCCCTCTGGGTCCGTCTCCGGGTCTCTCTGGTGCCCTCAGGTCTCCGTCTTCTTGGCTCCTGCCCCAGGTCTCTCTGTCTTCTCCCTTCTCCCTGCCACTGGAGTCATGCACATACCGCCCCCACACACACACCTGTGCCCAATTTACTGATTCCAGGAGGGAGGCGGGGCTCAGCCACACACACTCCAGCCCAGCCCAGCTCTGACACACCCCCCACAGGATCACCCTGTGACATTAAAACCCTGTACTTCAGTGCAACTTACCGCAAACAGATGGACAGACGCTCGTCTGCTGAAATGGAGCGCCTGTAGTTGGTGTCCTGGTAAGTGATGCGGGCGCCGACGCGGGCCAGGAGGTCATCGAACTGGGCACAGGTCAGCCGAAAGTACCGCTGAAAGCGACACTCATCCTGGCGCAGCTCCTGGAGCAAATGGTGAAACTCACCAAACTCCGACCGTCTCTGGATAATGTCGTGCACCCAGGCACGGCGTACTCTCCGCCGACGGCGTCGTGGTTCGGCTGTATGAATTAAATAAAGCCAAGCCGCTCGCTTGACAGGATCCATGATGCTAAAGCACACAGGAAAGGAAAGCCCGGAAGCCCCGCCAGGGAAAAAGCCCGGAAGCCCCGCCTCCCCACCAGACGCGTCGCGTCGCGTCTGGTGGGGAGGCGGCTTTTGGCCCCGCGTTGATCAGCGTCGGACCTCAGAATTGACACGCGTTCAGCTTCTCGCGTTGACGCGCTTTTTGACGCAAAATCGCGTTCGGTGTGAACGTAGCTTTAGGCAAATGGAGTAAAGACAGTCTTATTCTAGCACGTTTGTTTGTCCATAAGAATTGAATAAGCACCTTTTGGAACCTTTTGAACCAGTCAGCAGGGGGTGGCAGAGGAATATTCTGAAAGACATACAGTCGTTTTGGAAGTATATTCATTTTATAAATATTAATTCTTCAATTAGAGACATAGGAAGAAGCATCCATATTTTGACATCTGCAATTTCTTTAGTTACTGAATCATAATTATGTTGAACAATCAAGTCTACATTTGGGATGATTTGTATACCTAAGTATGTAAATTTAGGAACTGATTTAAACTGGGAGACAGCTGTGGGTGGATTTTGTCTATCTTCTTTATCTAGCAATAATATAGATCAGCGGCTTTCAAAGTGTGAGGCGCGCCTCCCCTGGGGGGCGCCAGAGGGCTTCAGGGGAGGCGCGGCCAGAGATAAAATAAAACTGAGAAGAAGAAAAAAGTGTCAAGCGGCAAAAGGCAAGATGGATCGATTTTTAGGTACTCAAGTGAAAGGGAGAGAGGGCACAGAGTCTGGGACGAACAGAAAAAGGAGGAAGTATGACCCTGATTATTTAAAGTTTTGCTTTTCTTACATTGGTTCTGATGATGCTCCACTGCCGCAGTGTGTCATCTGCAAGGGGGTGCTAGCTAATGACAGCATGCGGCCATGTAAACTCCGGCGTCATATTGATACGAAGCATCAAACTTTAAACACCAAGCCGCAGGAGTTTTTTGATAGGAAACTTAATGAATTGCGGTCACAGAAGAAAGTAATTGAAGCGTTTGGCACCGTGAATACCAAGGTAACGGAAGCATCATACCATGTAGCGTTACGCATTGCAAAGGCGGGGAAACCCCACAACATTGGCGAGATATGTGTTCGGTGCTAATGGGTGAAGCTGCTGCTGCCAAGCTGGATGCCATCCTGTTGTCAGACAACACCATCCAGCGCCGCATCTCTGACATGGCAGCTGATGTGAAGCCACAGGTGCTGGACGCTCTCCGTGAGAGCCTTTCTTCTCCATTCAACTGGACGAGTCCACTGATGTTGCTAACTGTGCCCAGCTCATGGTGTATGTACGCTTTATTAAAGAGGTCGATATCCAGGAGGAGTTTCTATTTTGCCATCCTCTGCCAACTCACACTACAGCTGAAGAAATTTTCAAGGCTTTGAATGACTTCATGCAGGAAAATCATATTGATTGGACCCGCTGTTGTGGAATATGTACCAATGGTGCGAGGGCAATGACAGGCCGGCACAGCGGTCTGGTGAAACAGGTGCAGGCGGTCACGCCCGCCGCTGTTTGGTCACACTGCATCATTCATCGCCATGCTTTGGCGACCAAGAAGATGCCCGAAGAGCTGCGCGCGGTCCTGGATGAGGCAGTAAAAATTGCCAACCTAATTAAATCACGTGCCATGAATGCCCGTCTCTTCTCCGCCCTCTGCAATGAGATGGGCGCTCACTTCCATCAGCTGCTCTTGCACTCCATGGTCCTGTGGCTGTCGCGGGGCAAGGTCCTCACCCGCTTGTGTGATCTGTGAGAGGAAGTCCTTATGTTCCTATGTTCCTCGCCGAAATCAACTCCCCACTGGTGAAGCATATGGAGGGTGCTAAGTGGGTTGCAATGCTGGCATATCTGTCTGATATCTTCGACCGGATAAACACACTGAACACCTCTCTGCAAGGCAAAGAGTGTCATATTTTTTTGGCACACGATAAAGTCTCTGCATTCAGAAAAAAGTTAGATCTGTGGTGTGCTCGTATTGAACGGGACTTGGTGGAAATGTTCCCAACCTTGGAGGATGTTGTGGAGAAGACAGGACTGCAACTGGACTGTGTGCAACAACTGGTCAATGCACATTTGAAGGGGTTGCGTGAGCAGTTTGGAGACTATTTTGGAGAGGAGACCTTGGCAAATCAGTGGATGAGAAATCTGTTTTCTTTCCCAGTGACACCCCGTGACGGACTGACCATGCGAGAGGAGGAGGTCCTTGTCGAGCTGACTTGACTTGAAACAAAAGATGAGCATGGTGTCACTTGCACACTTCTGGCTGTCTGTGGAGACCGAATTCCCCCACCTCACCAAAAAGGCTGTGAATGCGCTCATCCCCTTCACCTCCACATACTTGTGTGAGCGGGGGTTTTCCGCATTGACAATGATTAAAAACAAGTACCGGTCACGGCTGCAGGTAGAGGATGAAATGTGTTTATTCCTTTCCACAGTGCAGCCCCGCATCAACCGCCTGTGCGCATCAAAGACGCAGACTCATTGTTCCCACTAAAACAGAGGTGAGCAAAATAAGGTGACAAGATTGGCAATCGGTTTACTGCTGTCATGGAAAGGACTTATGCATGATGTTGAGACCGCGATATGAGAAGCCACACTGTACATGGTGCGCAGTGATGATAAAATAACATCTCTGACTGACTTTGATCTTCATCTGATTTCAGGAATTGCACACAACAGGCCTTAAAGGGGAACGGTCGTTTTAACAATCTGGACCTTATTTCACATTCGAAACAACAACATTTACTCACCCGTTTGACTTTCGTGTGATTTGCAGCTGGTTCGGAGATAATTAGATACTCCCATATCCATATAACGGCAGCGGGCAGGGCACTGACATGCAGCCGTTACAGACGCTCTTTTCTCTTGTGTTTGTTGTGGTGTGGTAGATATAAGTAAATTTAGTAAGTCAGCATCACTTAAATGTCTGTAAACCGGCTAGATTGAGCAACTCTCCGGGAACTCTGAAGCGATGATGTCATCACCCTGCGTCGTGGCGCACATTTGTTTACATGGAAGTTGCTAGTCTAAACTGTTAGACACACAAACAGGAGTAGTCCTCCCTCCACGTTCTTTGGAGGTAGGCAGAGTACATAATTTTTGTGAATAGGGAGCATAATATGAATGATGCTTTTGAGTTCTTTTTGGGGAAGCTCACTATCCCACACTTTGAAAACCCCTGATATAGATGATTTTAATCTGATAATTGTAAATCCTGAAATGTGACCAAACTCATCTGTTAGTTTTAACAAAGCAGGAATCGATTAATTTAAATGTGCAAGGAACAGAATTATGCCATCAGCATATAACGAAAGTCTATATGTTCTACCTGACCAATTGTGATTCCAGTTATATCTAAATGTGCCCTTACAGCTATAGCAAAGGGTTCCATTGCTAAAGTGAATAGCAAAGGGGACAATGGGTAGCCCTGACGACATCCATGTTTAATTAAAATAGGTTTAGAGACATTTTTATTTGTTAAAATTTCTGCCGTTGGATGTAAATATAGTAAACGTACCCATTTTTGAAAAGTAGATCCAAAACCAAAGTGTCACAGCACATTAAAAAGATAAGTCACCTCTACCCTATCAAATGCTTTATCAGCGTCTAAGGAGAGGAGGGCTGTATCTCTGGTGTTGTTTAATCCATGAACGATATTTAGAACCCTCCTTACATTGTGCAAACCTTGGCGACCCAAAATAAAACCATTTTGATCCCTATGGATGATTAATGGAAGAATTTCCTGTAAGCGTCTTGCTAATAATTTACAAAGAATCTTTAAATCTGAGTTAAGCAGACTTACTGGCCTCATATTCTCGCATTTATCACTAGGCTTTCCTGGCTTGGGCAATAATATAATTAACGCTGTGGTCATTGATTTGGGGAGGGTGCCCTTTGTAAAAGCTTCATGTAACATTTCCAAAATTGGCTTTGCTAATTTTCCCTTAAACTTTTTATAAAAGTCAGTTGGAAACCCATCAGGTCCAGCTTTTTTACCTGTGCTCATGTTGTCAATTACTGTGATTATTTCCTCTTCACTGATCTTAGCATCTAAGTGTTGGTTAAGTTCCTCTGGAACAGTTGGTATTGTTATCTTATCCAGGAATAAATTTTGTATATTTAAGTCTTTATTAACCTGAGAATCATAAAGTTTTTCATAGTAATTTCGGAATTGTTTGTTTATCTCTATTGGATCTACAATTGATTCACCCTTTGCGTTTATTATTGAGGTTATATTTTTTTGTGTTTCTAATTGCTTAATTTGCCACGGTAATATCTTCCCGGACTTCTCCCCCTGTTCATAATGTGACTGATTTAACCTTAATATGTTAGAGGCTGCTCGGTCTGCAGACTCTTTATTATACTGTGCTTTTAACAGCAACAGCTCTTTTTCTACTAATGGATTCTTATCTCTGAAAAACTGTTCCTCTAGTTTTTTTTATTTTTTCTTCTAGTTGTTGTCTTTTCTTTTGCTGTTCTTTGGATTTTGAAGATTTATAGGAAATTATATAACCCCTTAAACAGGCCTTAAAGGCTTCCTACTCAATGCAAGCTGTAGTTTGTGTAGTGTTTATGCTAAATTATTCATCAATTTTAATTCCTATATAATCAACAAAGCCTTCATCCTTGAGCCATTTTTTATGTAGGCACCATCAAGGAGGGTCTATCATTAAGTTTTATGAGTATATTTTACATTACATGAAGCATGATCTGAGATTGTGATACTATCATAAGTCACCCAGTCAGCCGAAATCAGGAAGTAATCAATGTGAGAATATGTATTGAACGTTTTAGAGTGACATGAATATGTTAAATCAGGAGGATTAAAATGTCGCCAAACATCTATCATCTTTAACTCCTGCATAAAATCTTGGTTAAAATGCAGTTGAGTAATTTTTTTTGTGACGATCTCCATGTAAACATGTTTGAACCTGCACTTTATATCGTTACAATTTACTTACCACTCACGCCAATAACTTGAGCTATTGTTGCCCAAGTGTTCTCCTTTCTTGTTGTATCTTTATAAAATGGATGAGTGGCATCATGGAGGATTTTGTGCTCTTGTACCTCCAGGATCAGTTTTTCTTCGTCAACCATGATGCTTGTTCTCTCAAGAGTTTAAAAACTTCCACTACTCTTTTGTGTTTGCGACGCCAGAGCGTGTTTCAAAATAAAACACTCATCCATGAAAGTGTATATTTACGCTTTTATTTACATGTCAAAACTTGTGTGACAGATTCAATAGTAATCTACATAGATATTTAGCGAAACCGGGAAAACAACCAAGGGTGAGATCAGGCCTCCTCACCACCGTGGCTGACTGGCAACTAGAAGTAGACCTAGGCAAACAGCTAAAGTTTCCAGCTAGGATAACATCTACGCGGCTCCGACCAGATATTATCCTATTGTCTGAATCCACCAAGCAATTGGTCATGCTGGCACTCACTGTACCCTGGGAAGAGCGCATGGACGAGGCCAACGAAAGGAAACACGGCAAGTACCAGGACCTGGTAGACTAGCGCAGGAGGCAGGGCTGGAAAACCTCTTGAGAACCTCTGGAGGTAGGCTGCCAAGGATTTGCAGGGCGATCCCTCTGCAAAGTTCTATCACTGCTGGGCCTCACAGGGGAGGCGAAGCGGAAGGCCATCAGAGCCACGACCGAAGCCACAGAGAAAGCCACAAGGTGGCTATGGATTAAGAGGGCAGACCTGTGGGCGAGTGCTGCTGGGACACTGGGACTGGAGTCTGATCACCTTCAGTCGGGTCGCCTGGGCGAGGGTGTCTGACGTTGAAAGACCCAAAACACCCAATGACCCCAGGTTACATCACTGATGATGTGTCCCAGTGCATCTATGAGATGTATCTTTCAACTGAAACGATTCTTAATTTAACGTTTTCATTCTTTTGCTTTAAAAAAAGTTTTTGCTTACATGTCTGCCGACATGCATTGTCTGAAAACCTTTCTTGAATGTGTCTGCATCATGTCTTTAAACATATTCGTAACCTGTGTCACCCGTTTCACAAAACAAAAGGTTTATTTGCAACAATCAATTAAAACATGCAAAAAAGATGGGGTTTTTTTTTGTGTTAATCTAAACACCTAGCCTTGAAAACCAGCCCCGCCTACTCCCCATCCACGTTTGGATTTTGGAGTTGGGCTCAGTCTGGATAGGAGCCCATAGAAAGTTCGTGCAGGGGGTGTCAGTTACTCCTTTGACTGACAGTGTACTTCAGCCAGTCAGCACTTCAAAACAAATACGTCATCAAAGCTCTCGCTTCTCTACACGCAAAGACACACGAAAACGTCTTTTCCTGTTAGAAACTCAACAAGCACAGACTCTTGCTCTTGCTTGATTGTTGTAGTACTTGGTATTTTGGCTCTAACTTTACTTATTGCAGCTTTCAGATGATGGTTAAAGTTTATCTCCGTAATCTCCGCTACACACAGTGATAGCGTCACTTCCGGTTTAGCCACTGGAATTCGCCCCAAAAATTTGAAAACAAAAAGCGGCAACGCTGATTGGCTCGGCCGTTTCACAACCGACCCGAATCCTCTTCTATGGGCTCCTACTCAGACTGAGCCAACTCCAAAATTCAAACGTGGATGAGGAGTGGGCGGGGCTAGTTTACGAGGCTACCAAACACCTTCATCAGCTGTAATTGGAGATAGTTCCAATGAATGCACATCAGGATGTCACTGAACACCACATCACAGAACACATTACATTTCATCATTCCTCAAAGCCAAGGTATTCTGCCAGTGAATTGGTCAAAATCAACATTCATGTAGTTTCATCCCTGCTGGTGAAAACTGGTTCAATGTGTTGAATGTGGTGAAAACAGGAAAACCAGTTTTAATGACAAAATCAGAGACACTTAAGAATTATTATGTTGTTAATAAGCTGTGCATTCTGTATCAGTTTCAAACTGACAGTGATCAGTTGGTAATTCCAAAATGTATTCCCTGCATGTTTCTGGAAAATTTACAACCAATCAGCAATTCCAGGTATTGGGTCTCATTCAGAACATTTTATTACATGTTGATGTCTGACTGACTATGATCATTGATTTGATGTGTAAAATCAAAAAAAGCACGACTTTCTGTCCTCCTGCTTAACCCTCAAGTCAAGTTTCGATCACACTCCAGCACAGAAGGTGGCGCTAATGTACCTCAAAAGCTTTTATAAATTCTCCAGAAGAAGAAGAAGAAGAAGAAGAAGAAAGACAGGAAGTGGCCAAAATAAACGTCAATGAAGATCAAGCGCAGCTGCATGGCGGGGAGATAGACATCTGGTAATCAGCTGTAAGTATTGTACTTCATTTCCACTTTGATCCCAATAAGAGTTCGGACTCTCGCCTTCATTAATCTTACAACCATTTGATAAGTTTCTCTTGAATCTGTACTTCTTATTGACGGTGTTGTTTAGTTCGTACCGTTTTGTGAGTAGTGTCTGCTGTTACAGACAAGTGATATATCTGAGAAAAGAATTTTCTCCAATTTGACTTGATCCAGCCAGATATAACAAGAAAATATTCACAGGTTTGGATTTTTTATACTTTTATTTTTTTGTATTTCCATACATATATACACACAACAAGGAGGGTTATGGAATGAAATCCCTATCAAAATTCAAGAGCATTTTAAATATATTTGAGGGCAGCATTTATCGATTTCATTCTCGGATTTCATGATATTCTCTCAGAACTCTGCTCTCGCGCTCAAACTGTGTCCTCGCGCTCGGTTACGATGCTGCTCGCACAGATTTCCTGCGCTCACACTCAAACCCCTCCTCTTGCCCTCACGGAACTTGTGCTCACGTATCTCTGCTCTGCTCTCGGATTTTTCGTGTATCAACGCTGTCAACCATTTCAGAAGACATTCGCTGCGGATTTCAACTCAAGTAAAATGCTTCAAATGGACATAAAGGCGTTTATTACAATGGGGTCTCATGCTATTCACCATATAGGCTACACATCTATGGCCAAACACCTACTGCTTGTAGCTACTGCTGCGTGATATAATGGTTCTGCTGTGGATCCGTTCCAGAAATGGACTGAAAACATTTCACCCTCTCTTGCACAAAAGTTGGAATGATTTTTCAACAACTTCGACAATAAAAAAGAAATCTATTTAAAAATCACTAAGAAAAAAGTCCCAATACCAAAGTGACTCAACTTTCTCCCACCCCAAATGTCAAAATCAATTATTTATGAGTTTTCATATGGTTCTCCAACAACTTTGGAAAAGAAAATCTTTTCCCACATGTTTCACAAGAATGCGGCTTCATACCAGTGTGAATTCTCATGTGATTTGACAAATTACTCTGTTCAATGAAGCTTTTGCCACATGTTTGACAAGAATACGGTCTCTCACCAGTGTGAGTTCTTATGTGAGTCTTCAAAGAACTCCATTTAATAAAACTTTTCCCACATGTTTCACAGGAATATGGCTTCTCACCAGTGTGAATTCTCTTGTGAATCTTCAAATAACTGCTTCCAGTGAAGCTTTTGCCGCATGTTTCACAAGAATACGGCTTCTCACCAGTGTGAGTTCTCATGTGTTCCAACAATTGAGACCGTCTACAGAAACTTTTCCCACATGTTTCACAGGAATACGGCTTCTCACCAGTGTGAGTTCTCTTGTGAGTCTTCAAATAACTGCGTTCCCCGAAACTTTTCCCACATGTTTCACAGGAATACGGCTTCTCACCAGTGTGAGTTCTCATGTGAAACGTCAATTGACTCCGTATATGGTAACTTTTCCCACAACTTTCACAAGAATACGGCTTCTCACCAGTGTGAGTTCTCATGTGAATCTTCAAATAACTCGGTTCACTGAAGCTTTTGCCACATGTTTCACATACTCCTTTCTTATTAGTGACCGTTTCGACCTTCTGATATAATTTATGTTTCTTTCTGACAATTGTCTCACATGTTTCCTCATAAAGAAGCTCTTCACAGTCAGCCTGCTTCTCTGACACAGGAAAGTTCTCCACACGGTCACTATGAAACATGTTGATTATCCTCACATTAGTATTTAAAGTTGATTCTGAGTCAAGACGGTTGTTCACATGGTGGACTTCAGAGTCACCAGAGAGGAGCTGCTCAGTGTCCGGTACTTCTTCTGGTTCTCTCAGGACACTTTGCTCCTTAATAGAGGGAACCTTAAAGAAATCATGTTCAAACTTCAGAATAAGTCGCTCTCCCTTCTGGCTGGTACCAAGTTCCATGTGCTCCTCAATCTGTGGAGGTTCTGGTTCCTCCTGCTCCTCTTTAACCTGTAGAAGTCCTGGTTCTTCTTCTTCCGCTTTGATCTGTGGAGGTTCTGGTTCCTCCTGCTCCTCTTTAAACTGTAGAAGTCCTGGTTCTTCTTCTTCCTCTTTGATCTGTGGAGGTTCTGGTTCCTCCTGCTCCTCCTCTTTAAAGAGCTGCTCCTCCCCACAGTCATGGTGCTGTAGGAGCTCTGCAAGGACAAAAAAACACGATAAAAGATCAGTTTCTTGTGTCTGTGGGGAGAGCGTTTCCTCACATCAGAAGGGCGGGGTTTGGTGACGTAGCGGCTGTGAGCGCTGCGGAAGTGTTCTGTCAATGCAGGGTCCTGGATAACAGCTGTTGGGGACGCACTGATGGACAGATCCAGCTAAGGCATGACCCGGAGTCATGTTGTCTGCGAATACTGTCCCCCGTCATGAAGGAGACATGACCCCCGCCGTGGTGGAGACGCAGCAGACTTTGAAGCTCTCTAGAACAAAGAGAGAAACTTCTTCCTCTCAGCAGGAGGCCACCGCCATCTTGTCCCCCGAAACCTGAAATAGCTTCCCATCTCCTCCACCATGTGCTTAGAACAAAGAAACCCTCACGTAATGGCCGCTTATCTGTCCTCACTAGGGATGTGCCAATTTACGATATAATCGCGATTTACGATATTGGACAGCCGAGATTATCATATCACGTCATTTACAAGACATCGTCTGTTTCATCTGGAGACAAGCCCATTACCGAAACAGCTATTGATCTTACCCAAGGTGTCAAAGCCTCTGCAGCAAAATGTACTGCAAACCACCACAAAAGTCCCAGATCCATAGAAAACCCCTAAAGTAAGTAATTTTATGCCAGGATGATTAAAACGAGGCATTAACACGTTCGGCCCGACAGACACTGTACCGCCCCCCTCAGCGCACATCCCGACACAAAACGCAACAGAACCAGAGATCTGTGTGCTCCATCCCAACGTATTGGGCCTCGCGTGAAACTAGAAAAACCTGCTCTTTAAGAGACACCAGGCAGAATCTTCTCTGAGCCGGCCGCCTCCCGTCAGCGGCAAAACAAACCCAAAACCGATCTTTACATTTCACAGCCAGCGCCTCAGATTGCACGTTTCTCTCACACTTCTTCGCCAAATCTCAAAACTATTCACACCAAACACAAAATGTTTTATTTCCTTACCGTTTTGTGGTCATTTTCCATCTATCCACGCTCTCCTCTGACCAAAATTAACTTCATAATCCTCTGCAGTAGTGACAGCGCGTCATGCGCCTGAATGTTATTGTCGCCATCTTGTGGGCTTGTCGTTAATCTTGGGAGTTTAAATAAAGTTTGTTGACATTCGTTCGCGTCTGGTGAGCGTTCATACGATATGATACACGTGACTGAGGCATCATCCAGCTGGGAGACATCTTTTAGCATAACCGCACGAGCGCCGCCGCCATCTTGGTTCTAAAAGACGCAGCAGTGCGCACTGCAGAGCGAGACACACGCGACACACACAATCAGTGATTGTTTCTGTGATATTTGGCAATTTTTTATTCTGAAACGTGCACATTTATCTTCATTGTGCGTTTCTACAGCTTATTGCACATTGTTTTTGTTTTTTTCTTCATGTGTTTACATGTTGCAAAGGGGATTTCTTTTTTGTTTTCCCTGTCATATAATTGGCTATTTTTGTATTGATTTTATTATTATAAATATATTTCAGTTGGAAACTAAATGCTATGGCTCAGTCATTTATTAAAAAAGTATTTTGTACTGTGCACAATACGGTGCAAAACTATAAGTTTCTGCACAAAAACTGCAGAAATGTATGATATAGTGGCTAAATATCAGAGCCAAAGGCTGAATTGCATACAGATTCCAAGGCTGAATTGCATACAGATTCCTGTAGTGGAAATTAAAAGTATTTTAAAGTCAGATTCCTTTCAAATAAGTTATAAACCTACTTATTATAGTTTGGCATAGGTTGGTCTCCAAATGGCCAAATGAAGGGTTCTCCTGGTTCTATCCAAAGTAAACACTATAAAATCTCTGTGCTTTATGCTGATCTCATAAAAACCTGGTCCAGTTGTAGTACAGGAGCTGCTGAATGCAGTCAGTGGCAGCTTTATGGCTACTTCATTGTTATCATGGTGTTTTTCAGTATGGAATCTGGAAAAAAAAATAGGCGAGAGTAAAGTTTCACTTTTTCCCTCTACTTTATCAAAATGTGCTCAGGCATGTTAAAATGCACAGTGTTGTTGACAGATATTGATGGATTTCACAATGTTTTGGGGCATTTTCAATAGAATTAAAAGCAACACACCAAATATCGTGATAATATCGTGAATCGTGATATTTTGGGCCACCAATATCGTGATATCAAATTTTCATATCGGCACATGCCTAGTCCTCACAGAACAAAGAAGCCAGATAAGGGTGCAATACCACTGCCAACCTCACGAGGGCGCTCGTGAGGCTCCTCCCCAGAGCAGAGGAGGGAGGACTCAGATCGCCTTCTGATTGGCTGAGTGACCGCCACTCAAAAGTTGAGATCCCGCCCTCCATCTTCAGTTCTCTCAAAGAATTTTATCCAGGAAGGACGCACAGCCGTCCCTCCAACGGATTATACCCGGTACCGAACGGACCCGCTGGTCGGGACTTTTGAGACCAGTTTCTCTTCACCGGTGAAGCCCCTTTTCCCAGCGGAGCAGAACGGCAGGGACTCCCCTGGAGCAGACCGAAGACACCAGCTGGACCACGGCTCAGAGCTCCTCCGTTCTCCTCCCCCTGCAGCCGACCAAAACCCAACTGAGGACCCGGACAGAGGAACCGGGACCTCTTCCTCCACGTGGATCTCTCCAAGAGCCCGAGGTTCTGTTGGACGCAACAGAACCCGATCGAGATCAGAGCGACGGCTTTGATCTCCCCACCGAACACCTCATCAGCCACAGGACCCACAGCGGCGGAGAGACGCTCGTTAAAGTCCCATCACACAAGGTTTGAGACCTGGGCTTTAGGCAGCTTAGATAGTGGTGATAATAATTCATGCTTGTGTGTTTTTATTGTGAAGCAGGACTGAAGCCGTTCATGATATATGCACTGTTGTTTCCTTTCTTCATCTTTCTCCGTCTCTCTCTCTCTCCTCGTGCGCTCCCGTGCGCACGTTCACGAGCACACGCTTCCTCCTCACAGATCAGACACGCAAGATGCCGGCTAGCCGTGCATCTGTGCGTGTGAGGTAGGAAGACAGGCTCATCTTTCTCCGCCTTTCCTCTTTACTAACCCGAGAGTAGTAAATTGAACCGCGCGGTAGACCTCGAGTCGAAAGCACGCATGCGCCCCGCTCGCCCGCCCGCTCGCTCTCTCTCACTCCACCCCTCCTCGTTACCCCTCCCGGGGTAGCCGGACAGGGACCGTCGCCCCGCTCTCCCTCAGTTCGCGGGGCACAGACCCGGGACTCGGAGAGACTCCCCCGCTCTCTCCCCCTCTCTCCCTCTTTCTCTCTCCTCTCTCTCTCTACCGCGCATGCGGACACCCACGTGCGGACTCGTCAGCGATCCGGACATTCACGAACACCTGAGCGTGAACCGAGTCACGCCTACTTTGTGAGTGACTCAGGATCCTCCTCCTGTCGCTTCGGGTGGCCGCTCTGCCACACACACACACCCACGCTCACATCCACACTCACACACACCTCCTCTTCCTCCAGGAAGAGGGACCACACAGCCGACCCCATCGGGCCACGTTCCGAACGGATTAACGCCCCTTCCTGTGCGTCTCCGGACGTGCACGCACACACACACACACACACACACACACACACACACACACACACACACACACGACTTGCAAGTTTGAACGTTTTGTTTTGTTGATTATGTGTTAATTAGTAATAGACATTGTTAATAAACGCTCATTAACTGAACTGAACGATTCATGCTTCTCTTTTTGGTGGTCTTGTGACAAACGCCCATGGTTGGACAGTCTGAGCTCGATCTCACACCTTCTCTGATAATTTAACGGTTGTTTATCCAAAGATTAACATCCAGCCTCAATTATCTTTCCATCTTTGAGACTGAAAATTGGTAATGAATGTTCCTCTGACGAGGTGGTGCCCCGGAATTATTAATTAAATAACCCACAGGTTTATTTAATGCATAATTCACAACTTCCCTCAGCTCATTTTCTGTAATTTACCCATTTCCAGTAATTGGTAATTTTGTGGCATTATTGATTAATGAATAACACCTTGTTAATCAATAAGTTAATGGTTAAATCACTCTGTGGTCTACTCCATTCCCAAATAGCTGATTATTTAACATTATTAACGAATAAATAACAGTTTATTCTGATTAATAATAATTGATGTTGGGTTAAATTACTTGGTGCTTCACTTTAAACAGTTTATTACGCCGTAATTGATTGTTATTGGTGATCCACTGTTAATGACCTGCAATTATTAATTGGTAAATCAAAATTTACTCAAATTAATAACTAAATTACCTAAAGTAATCCATTACTCTCAGTAATCAATACTTTAGTAATTTATTCCCAATTGCCAATCGTAAACCCCAACACAGCTGTCACTGTGTGTGTGTGTGTGTGAAGAATAAACCTCGCTCAACTTGGATCCTGCGTCCGTCTCCTCCTTCCTCGACCTCCACATTGGTGACCCTGGACGTTCGGGCAGCACATCTGTGGAGTCGGGTGACGGTGCGGGAGCGCAGGCTGCTCCCGCTGTGTACGCCGCGGCAATCAAGCTGCCAGAATTTCGCCAACATGACCCAGAGCCGTGGTTTCAACACATCGAGGCCCAGTTCCGGCTGACGAAACGCGGTAGTACTACGTGGCGGTGGCTCTGGATTCGTCCACCACCCGCCGTGTGATGGGGTTCCTGCGGTATCCGCCAGCCCAGGAAAAAGCATGCCGCCCTGAAAGCGCAGCTCCGTATGTTTCAGCTGTCGGAGACGGAGCGGGCGGAGCAGCTGTTTTCCCTTAACGGCTTGGGAGACAGCAAACAAACGGAGCTGATGCAAATCATGTTGGCCCTGCTGGGATCCGGTGACACGTCGTTCCTGTTTATCCACCTGTTCCTGCGTCAGCTGCCGGCCCCGGTGCGCACCGTTTTGGCCACTTTGCCGCTGTTACGCATGAGGGACTACCGGGGTCTGGCGAAGGAGGCCGACAGGATCCTGGTCGCGTCACGCGCGCTCGGCGTCCATGCTGCGTGCCCGCCGGAGCAACAGCACCTGCCGGAGGTGGACACACCTGCAGTGGCTGCCGCCGTGCGGGATCAGCGTACAGAGGACAGAACACTGTGTTTTTTTCACCGGCGATTCGGCTACCGGGCGAAGTGCTGCACACCGCCGTGTGCGTTCCCGGCGCAGGGAAAAGGCAGACCCAGCACTCGGTAGCGGCTGTGAGCGCTGGGGAAGGTTTATGCGCGCCCTCACCGGCGGGATGCGGCCAAGCTGGGGATCGCCAGAGAGGAGTTTGACACTATGGAGCGTCTGAGGATTGTGTGGCGCTCTGACAGCCCGTGGGCCCCACCCCTGCACATGGTACCAAAATCGGATGGCAGCTGGAGGCCGTGTGGTGATTTTCGGCGCCTGAATAACATCACCAAGCACGATCGGTACCCCATTCCGCACATCCAGGATTTCTCGGTCCAACTGGCAGGGAAAGTTATCTTTGTCATTTTAAAATGACTTGCTTTAAAACTACACATCAGTCCTTGTGTGAGAATAACTGAGAACGAATAAATGAGGACGCAAAACTCTCCAGACAGTAGTCCAGGTCCTGATTGTTTAAAAAATAGCCAAAGATAAAATATATTTCTTTCACTAACAACAGGTGACATAACAATTAAGTTTCCAACCAGACATCATAAAGTTTGTGGTTACATAGGAGTCGTTTTCGGAAATTTCAAAATAGTGCTGTCTATAATGTCGTGTCAATCCCAGAGGGAGAAATAATCCAAGTAAATATCATGACCTGGAAAGTAAAAAAGGGAAGAAATACAAAGAGAAATGAAAACTGTAAAAGCCATCCCAAAATGCTAATCCGGAAACAGATAGCAAGTCAATAATTAAGGTCTATTTCTTTACTCCTATAATTTTCCAAAATACTATAAAAGTGGTTTTTATTCACAGATCAGACAAATCTGTTGCCAAACTCAAACTGCAGTGAAAGCCAAAATGGATTTGGGCCAAAGATTCACTGCATTAATGGAGTTAATAGATTGAATCAAACCAAATTGTATTTTTAGACCACTTTTTGTACAATACGGGCCGTGATGGTATTAACTGGCTATATCCCGTTCAAAGAAGGGGCCCCCTCCCTCCCATGATACAAGAGGGGCATCAACCTAGGAACCGCCACAACAGAGCAGCCCATACCAGCCCCCAAATCGTCACATGATGCCCTGGAGGGACCGAGCTGACTCTGTGTCCGATACTAAATTATTCCTTGAACCTGTTGTGGGTTCAGGGAAAACTAGAAACAACCGGGAAAAAATGCTAGACTCATCACTAATCCTAATCCTAACAGTGGAGCACCATACAGCACAATAAATCAGCCACACACACCCTCAATACACACAACACCTGGAAAAAAAAGCTATGGCCATTTTCTGGAAAAAATTAAAACACAAATGGGAAGGTTACAAATTGGAACACAGGTTTCTACTCTCATCTGACTGTCCTGTAAATCTGCTGGTGAAGGGCATGACTGCGACCATGAATGCACAAATAATCTGTGGAAGAAAGCACTTACATTATTTTCCCTGATGGTAGAATCAGATGGTGTCTCTTAGTCAAAACGCAAACAGCAGCTCAGGACACACGAGTGGACGAAGACCAAAGATTCCACTATTCCACCTCAGAGGGTTTGTCAGTATCCTACATCAGGAGGGGATACAGAGACGCCGAGGAGTCTAGGACTTACGTCCGTCTTCACCCGGTTCTTTGATTTTATACTTAGTATGAAAAATGCCAAACAACTGACTTGAGATAACTAGTATTTATTGAAGTACAGCCAGATGTAATGTTCATCACTGGACAAAGCGGAGAAAAACACGCACTACAGTCCCCTGAGTATGTCACCGCGGAAGGATCCCGATCATTCATGCAACAAACCTTTCATTGTGCACTTGCTGTAGCCTTCAACATCAGGACAAAAGAACATCGCACTGAATGCGAAAAAGAAACATCTAAAGCATGCACACGCTCCTCCAAACGACAGGCAGAGCAGGAACAGCTAAAGTCTGCCATTTCCGAACACTGCAAGAGGGAAAACCACCTTATGGACTGGGATCATGCCCAGATCATCGGCACGGAAAGCAACAAGTACCACCGCTGGATCAGGGAGGCCATCGAGATCCGGAAACGCGCCCCCCAGACTGTGAACCGGGCAGAGGGGGCGTATCAACTTTCCCATACCTGGGACACAGTACTGAAGAAGTTGGACTGCAGATGGCGCTGTCATCCTACTGCACCCAGTAGGAAGCTGGCGCCAAAACCTGTATAAATCAGCCGACCAGACAACATCACGTGACACTTCTGAGGAAGGCTGCAGCTTGGCAGCCGAAACATGTCAAGGTAGGCAAAATAACCTCTGGCCTGTGTATATGAATCCAAACCATGAATACAAAAAAAGGCCTAATGAACCTTATCGGACTATTACATTTTCGGATTTATGACGAGCGGCCTGATGCTGATTGGCTTGTGCTGCGACCTGATCCTCTGCAGGATTAAGAAGACCGCCACCACAAAAGACGTCCAAGGGAGGACGGTCTTTTCAAATCAACAGGCAAAAGCTGAGACTGACCGTTTGTGCGAACTCTTTCGAAAGGTGGACATTTTGGGTTATGGACGATTGAGACGCAAGTTGGATGTCACCATCACCGACAGGGTTAGGCCAGCTTCTGTCTGAAAGTGGAGAAACCGAGCAAAGGAAGATGAAACGGCTCCTTCCGCCAAAAGATTGATTGCTCTCTCTACCTTCCCTCTCTCACTCTCAGCTGCAACCCAGGTTCACCTCTGGACTGCTTCGTTCAAGGCCGTCTCAGCAACGACCATCTGAGCTGGAGCGCAAAGGAGAGGCGGGCCAAACCACACACATGTACATGGACTGAAGAACTGAAATGCCACATACACGCCACACACACTCCCTCCCCCACTCTCATTGTCTCCACCACACTTTTCTGCTGATGACGAGTTGTGATGATGTGTTACGCTGATGATGTAGCTTCGACCAGTGATCCGTTTCCCCCAATTTCCACCGGACGCGAAAGCACAGCGGAACGCCAGCGTCTTGCTCGAAAGTCAACGCACACCGGCAGCGCAGCGCAGCGGCGCGCCATCCAGATGGGGAGGGCTGCTCCTCCGAGAGGCTCTCGTGCTCTCGATATCACACGAACAACATGATATAAAAAGAAAATAAACAAAACAAAAAAAAGGAACAAAATAGTTACGTCCGTGAGGTCGTGTATTGTGTTTTATTTTGAAAGTTCTGCTGTAACTTCCTGTCTGGTGCTTTCTCAACGACACTGAATTTACAAGGTTTTGAAGCGGCGGCGCAGAAAATAGAACTGACGCGAATCACCAGCGCCGCAGCTGGTGGAAACTGTCTCATAGAAGAGAATGGGTTCTAAGTGGTGCGCAGTACGTTTCTTTCGTTGTTTTGACTGTTCAATTTTTATTGCATGTTTCAAATAAAGTTTTCTCATCAAATCGAGGAATATTCCCTCCTTGGGTGAAAAAAAACGACATTCTGT
The DNA here is from genome assembly GCF_902148845.1 of Salarias fasciatus. NCBI lineage: Eukaryota > Metazoa > Chordata > Actinopteri > Blenniiformes > Blenniidae > Salarias > Salarias fasciatus. The sequence goes on from NC_043747.1 coordinate 7,710,114, forward strand.
GTTTCCTAAAGAGGAATGCTGTGTTGTTGCTGTTATCACACTTCCACAAGTATAAACCAAACAGCCATAACGATGGAGATCCTCCACCAGTCACATTCATGTGTTCATTCAGACGTTTCCATACCTGTTCTGTGTGACTTGACTTGCGGTTCCCCGATCGTTCTGAGCAGTCTGCGCTGACGATCAATCTCCTCCTTGTAATGATTGGTAGTTTTTTCAAACATGGTGAAGATTCCTCCAGCAGCAGCAGCAGTTAGTCCCTCGATGAAAAACTCTCACAAAGCCTGAAGTGAACTCACTGTTGCTGACGGAGATGAAATATTTCCTCTGTGAGACACAAAAACACAGCTGTTATGTTTTCTAAACTACAGTGAAAGCTGCTTCTTTCTCTCATTTATTTTGAGAATCATAAACAACATTTAGCTTCATACTGACACCCAGAGTTTGAGAAATACTGAGGTCCTCCACCAACTATCCCCCTGAACATTAGTTACAAAGAGATGAGAAAGAAGAGCAAAATGTAACTGAAAGGAAGAACTTATTTAAAACAAAAATGACTTTAATGTGTCAATAATGTGTGTGTATTATCGACCTGTTGCTTCACATGCTCTGCATTTCTTGTTTTTGTACTAAATAACATCCAAACAGCACAGAATGCAGAATCTTCTGAAGCTGAACATCTAAACCAGAGAGATTTCTCCTCACACTTCATGTTGTGGAAAAAAAAACAAAAAAACAAAACAATCAAAGCCTAATCATGCTTAAAACTCCTAAACTGATGCTTCAGAAGGCAGAATTTATTCTACTCTGTTCATGTTTTCTTGTTGTATCTGGCTGGATCAAGGTCAGTTGGAGAAATGTCTTTTCTCAGCTTCGTTTCTCACTCTGCTCTCCTTCAGTGTTTTTCCATCTTGTCCTCATGCTCTCAGGCTCCTCTTCTGTGTCCTCCTGTTTTTCACAAACTACTCCCTCTCTGTCTCTCTCATCCTCTTCTTCTCTCATATTATGTCCTCTTTCTTCTGTCTTCTCTTGTCTCTTCACTTTCTCCTCTCTCTCCAACCTCTGATATATTTTGTTTCTCTCCTTCATCACCTCTCTGTCTTTTCATCACTCTCTCCCTCCCAAAGCTGAGCTTAGTTTGATACAGCCTTTACATTATATGAATAAAGTAAACCCACGATCAATGTAAACTTAGAAAACCTACCTGTGAAACAACGAAAAAAGTAACTTTTGAAACTTTTGTTGTGAAAACATCACTAGTCTGTTCCAGCAGAAACTGCTCACAAAACGGTACAGATGAATCAAATTACGCTGCAAATAGACCCAAACGATTCAAGATACGAAACATTTTTAAGATGAATTAAGACGAACGTCTCAATTCTTATTTGGATAAAAGTGGAATTGAAGAACAATATTTACAGCTGATTACCTGATTTATATCTCCCCGCCATGCGGCTCCGCTTCTTCTTCGAGGACGTTTATTGTGTCCTGCTTCTTCTTCTTTAGGCGGATTTGTAACAGCTTTTCAGGAACATTAGCGCCCTCTTCTGTGCTGGAGTGTGACCCAAGCTTCACTTGCCGGTAATCACTTCTTTTCAGGGTTTACCTATGGAGCCCCGGACATGACATGGTTAAAAAAATTTTTTTATTGTGGCCACGAATTACTAATTCGTTCCCTCGAATTAATAAATCGTGCGCACGAATTACTAATTTGTTCCCTCGAAATAATTAAATCGTGCGCACGAATTACTAATTCGTTCCCACGAATTAGTTATATCATTCATATACTGAACAGTTCAGTAAAGTTGGCAGCATATTGACAGATACGGACTTTCAGTCTCAATAACTCTTTAACAAAATGTCAGTAACATACAAAGGGCGCCTGCATCCCATCGTTGTGAGGTGGACGATATGCTACAAGTTTATTTTTATTAAAAAATATCTGTCTATCAAGCAACAGAAACAATATTGATTTCAATCAGCACCCGGTAGTGCTGCGGGGTTAAGGGACCGTCTACAATTTACAAGACGCAGCAACAGTGAAGACAAATAACAAAAAAAAAAAAAAAAAAAAAAAAAAAAAAAAAAAAAAAAACAACAACTGAAACAACAACAACAACAAAAAAACGTAATACCACCCTGGGATTTACTACAGTGTCACAATAATCGCTACAACCTTCATTTGTCTCCTATCAAATTTATTGGATAAGGTATTTGTCTTCACTGTTGCAGTGTCTTGTAAATTGTAGACGGTCCCTTAACCCCGCAGCACTACCAGGTGCTGATTGAAATCAATATTGTTTCTGTTGCTTGATAGACAGATATTTTTAATAAAAATGAGCTTGTAGCATATCGTCCACCTCACAACGATGGGATGCAGGCGCCCTTTGTATGTTACTGACATTTTGTTAAAGAGTTATTGAGACTGAAAGTCCGTATCTGTCAATATGCTGCCAACTTTACTGAACTGTTCAGTATATTAATGATATAACTAATTCGTGGGAACGAATTAGTAATTCGTGCGCACGATTTAATTATTTCGAGGGAACGAATTAGTAATTCGTGGGAACGAATTAGTAATTCGTGGCCACAATTAAATTTTTTTTTTTACCATGTCATGTCCGGGGCTCCGTATTTACCTGCATCCTGGAATGTCGTGTTCATGTTTGTTTTGAACAACAATCAACTTAATGATCATAATCAATCAGACATCAACATGTAATTAAATGTTTTTAATGAGACACAATAACTAGAATTTCTGATGGTTGTAAATGGCAATGACGTCACCCAACAGCTGGTGGCCTTGATCAACAAGTGGCCCAAAGGAGTGATTAACTGCCACAAATCACATAGTCATTTACAAGATGGACAGTTTTGTTTGGAATGATTGTCGAACTGAACCGTGAGGGGGATTCCATCGGAGAACAGGTTTTTTTTCTACTCTGGCTAACATGTGAGAGACTGATGGACCTTCGGTAGCAGCATGAAAGAAAAGAAAGATGAGATTTGGGCTCCCCTCCTGGTCTGTTTTTTTTTTTTTTTTTGCCTCCTGAGGATTTGGGACGGTGAAGCTACTTCACCCTTCATCCATATGGACACCATGACCCTGAAGGCCTGCACACATGAACTCTTGGACTACAACACACATATTTTGTACTCCTTTGTCCACATGATGCGGTCACATGCCAGGATTCACCACTCACATTTACAACAGTTTACAGTGTTTAATATGCAGACGTCCTGCTGGAAGCTTCAGAACAGGATTTCAGAACGTCCATCTTTAATACACTGTGAATAGTCACAGGCCAGTGCCTCAGATCCTCTGAACTATTCCCTTCATTAGAAGCTGAAAAGCAGACTTCAGCATCATGCAGCGCACTTTCTGGAAATTTCTATTTCAACTCAACAAAAAAAAAAGTAATTAATACTCACCATCAATGGCCTAATGTGTAAAAGTCTTGAATTTGAATGTGTCGGTGACGGGGTAGTAGGACATGAAGTCTCATTCAGCCTGTCACCTGACTTCTGCATAACACACTACAGAGTCCAGACAAAGACAAATCCATCTACTCCAATCTGCTTAAAGCGTCACATTAGTCAGGGGTTGGCTGGGGGAAAAAAAAAAAAAAAAAAAAATCAATCAGCTCTGGGTCTTTCATTCAGCCCAACCCACAACATCATCAGTTGACTAAATGAAGTGCTGAGTTTTTATTTATAATCACATGAGGAAAACTGACAGAAAAGTCAGATTTTCCAAACAAAATATTCAAAACATTTCTGCAGACCTATAGAAACTTGAGTGTTACTGCAGCTGTAATGAGTGGTGCTGGCTACTGGAGTGAATATAAGCTTTTCACATGCACGTACGGGCACGCACACACACGCACACACACACACACACACACACACACACACACACACACACACGCATGCACGCACACACACACTCAAATAGACATTCACAAGTTTAGACGGGTGCTGTCCATGGTGCTGAAATAACAAATCAGGAGTTTTGCAGGAACTTCTTATGCTTGATATATAGGATGAAAAAAAAAAAAACCCACTCAACAAGCACATACACGTGCACGCAGACGCACACCGCACACTCACTCACATATAAACAGGAATGATGGTGCTGTCAACACATTTCTAGATACTTTGAATGCCTGATACACATGAAAACACTCACACCTCTCCACACACACCCACACAAACATAATGGACATACCAGCTTCTGATTTGCGAGCTGTCCAGATTTGGAGAAGTGGTGTCTTCCGTGAAGGACATCCAGTCTGGATGTTAAGTCTCGCCTGCTGAAACACGCCGTGTGTCACAGAAGACGTGTGTTTATGATACTCAATAACCAGAGCGAGGAGATCAGCCTCAGGTTTTGCATGAGAGTAAATGATTATGGCTACGTGGTTTTCACGAGCTGAGCTGTCATGAAGTGTCTTGGCTGCGGAGCGGAGGGCCATACAGTGAAAGCATGCCCAGCGCAGTTTGTGTCGGCTCCATCTGTCTCGGCATAAAATTATTCCTCAATTTAATGAGGGCCTGTTTCTGGGACTGCCCCCCAAACCCTGGGCCCAGGACAACAGACCCGTTTGTCCCCCCCTATTGGCGGGCCTGGTTGTTCATAAAAGGTACACTGAATAAAATGAATTTGTTGTAAACTTCTGTTTGGTAAGAGAAATATTTTCACATCAAGCTTTACGACCAGAATGAACGGACAATATGGAAATTATGAAGGAAACTGCTCCCTTTATCTGCACAAAACAAACAGGAAAATAAGATCCTTAGATGAACACACTCCTTCAGAAAGTGAACTTCAACTCTCTTTTCAAAGCCTTTCAAAGACTCAACAAATAACATTTCAAATGACCAGCTCTGATCGTCCCTTCAAAAAAAAAAACAAAAAAAAAAAACAACAAGTGTTCACATTTTTGGTTTAGAAAGTGACGGCAGGTTCTATCTCCATACTTTAAGTTGTCTGACATTCTCTGTGTCTTTTCTGCAAATGGACATGATGTCACTACTTCATGGCAAAATGACATTTTACACTGGGAACAGAACAGATTCAAATATATATAGATATATTTTTAATTGAAGTCTGAGAACAACAAAAACATTGGACGAACAAAGAACAGCAGAGAAATAAAGCATATACAAATGAAAAACATGCACCGAAGAAAAAGAAGAAAAAAACAGAACACAACAGTGTATGTCAAATAAAAACAAAGCGCAAATATGAACTGTTTTAACAGCTTTCATGAGATCCAAACATCCATGCTTGTAGCTCCTGCTGTGTGGTGTAATGGTTCTGCTGTGGAACTGTTTCAGAAATGGCCAGAAGGGAAAAGATAAAACATTTCACCCTCTGCTGGACAAAAAAGGGAAAGATTTTTTAAGCCGGCTTCCAGTTTCTGCACTTGAAGGTGCTGTAGGCAGGATTCCGCATCTCCGCCATCTTGCTTAGGGTTACCTAAGCAAGATGGCGATTTGACCCATCTAATGGTGCGTTCACACCGGACGAGTCGCGGGCGTCGTCGACGCTTGTGACGCTTCAAGCACGACGCTTGACACCAGGTGTTCACAAAGCTCGCGACGCTCTTGACGCGCGTCAGTTTATTGGCACGCGGGAGGCTGATTTCTGTTTCCAGCTATGGCGGATCGCATCAGGAGAGCGGCTTGGCTTTATTTGTTAAATAAAGCTAGACTGCATCGTGGTCGGAAAAGTCGCTATTGGCTGGTCTGCTCCTCTCTGCCCTGACTCCAGCAGGGAGCGCTGCTGAGACTGACCGCTTGTGAGTGCTTTGGGACGGGGGAGGGGCTCACGGCAGCACCCGCTGCTCATTGACGACAGCAATGAGACGTCCTGTCACGTCTCCAGAGCACCAGGGAAGGTCGCTAGATTTGTCGCTAGTTGCTTTTGACAAAAAAACGTCGCCAAGAGGCTTTGGAAAGTCGGCAGATTTAGCGAGAAAGTCGTCAAGTTGGCAACACTGGCTGGCCCGCATCGGTGCTCGGATCACTCGTAGTGACGTAGCAGCGGAGGGATCGTCTCTGATTGGTTGACGCCCAGCGGCAGCGCGTCAAAAGTTCAGTTTTCCCAACTCTCAAAAAGCGACGCTCACGACGCTCCTGACGCTGGGGACGCGCGTCATGGGCGTCGACGCTCGAAACGCGACGCTCCTGATGCGCCGCCCCGCCGCTCCACGACGCTCGTCCACCATAGACTTTGCATAGAAAAGCGCCGCTCACGACGCGTCCGGTGTGAACGCACCATAAGATAGCGATTGGAAACCCAGCACAGCCAATCCTGTCCTGTTTTCTCTGACATCACGCCCTTACGCAAGTTAAGCCCCTCCCACAAGAACGCGTGACGAACGCCCCTCGACCAATCATGGTTAGAGCCTCAGGGGCTCTTCTGATTGGTCAAAGATACCTGGAGCTGTCGAGATTCCTTTTCAGCTCAGAACAGAGACAGATGGAAACGCTGCGCCCTCGCGGTAGTGCAATTATGCGACGCTCGTATAGTATTATCAATGGATACTCTAACATTTAATCCAAATAAAACACAGAAAAATTAGCATTGACTAGCAAAATCCTGCCTACAGCACCTTTAAAACTCGGATGAAGCATCACAAGTTTTATAAATATATAATATAAAATCTATTTGGAAACCGCAAGGCAAAAAGTCCCGACACTTAAGTGACTCAACTTTTTCCCCACCCTAAATATCGAAATCAATTATTTGACTTCTCATGTGGCTCAGCAACAACTCAGGGTAAGACAATCTTTTCCAACATTCCACAAGAACGTGGATTCAAACCTGTGCGAGTTTTCATGTGAACCGTCAAATAACACCATTTAGTGAAAGTTTTTCTGCACAATTCACAACAATACAGCTTCTCACCAGTGAGTTCTCACGTGAACCTTCAAATAACTGCGTTCCCTGAAGCTTTTACCACTTTTCACAAAAGTACGGCTTCTCACCTGTGAGTTCTCAAGTGAACCTTCAAATAACGGCATTGCTTGAAGCTTTTGCCACATGATTCACAAGAATATGGCTTTTCAGCAGTGTGAGTTTTCATGTGTTGAAGCAAACCCCCCTGTCGACTGAAACTTGTCCCACATGATTCACAAAAAAACGGCTTCTCACCCGTGTGAGTTCTCATGTGAGCCTTTAAATTATTCCGTTGAACGAAACTTTTCCCACATGTTTCACAAGAATACGGCTTTTCACGAGTGTGAGTTCTCATGTGAATCTTCAAACTACTACACTGACTGAAACTTTTCCCACATGTTTCACAAGGAAACGGCTTCTCACCGGTGTGAGTTTTTTTGTGTTCCAACAAATGATTCCATTGATAGAAACTTTTCTCACATTTTTCACAAGAATATGGCTTCTCACCCGTGTGAGTTCTCATGTGACGCTTCAAACAACTCTGGTCAGAGAAGTTTTTACCACATGTTTCACAAGTTATTCTCTTATTATTGACTGTTTTCTGACATAATTCATGTTTCTTTCTGACAATTTTCCCACATGTTTCTTCACAAAGAAGCTTTTCACAGTCAGCCTGCTTCTCTGACACAGTAAAGTTCTCCACACGGTCACTATGAGACATGCTGATTATCTTCAGCTTTGTATTTACAGTTGATTCTGAGTGCAGATGTTTTTTCACATGGTGGACTTCAGAGTCACCAGAGAGGGGCTGCTCAGTGTCCGGTACTTCTGGTTTTCTCAGGTCACTTTGCTCCTTAATAGAGAGAACCTTAAAGGAATCACTTTCAAACTTCAGAATAAGTCGCTCTCCCTTCTGGCTGGTACCAAGTTCCTCCTGCTCCTCAATCAGTGGAGGTTCTGGTTCTTTCTGCTCCTTTTTAACCTGAAGAAATCTTGGTTCTTCTTCCTCTTTGATCTGTGGAGGTTCTGTTTCTTTGTGCTCTCCCTCTTTAAAGAGCTGCTCCTCACAGGCATGGTGCTGTAGGAGCTCTGCAGGGACAAAAAGTACACGATAACAGATCAGTCACATTACTTCTACAGTTCCAGGTTAAAAAAACACAACTCCGACTCAAGCAGTGAAACTGAAAACTTTCATTCAAATTCCAAAAATAGCTGAAAGTTGAAAATCCTTCATTAGTTCCACAGAGACAAATTTACAAAGTCACAACAGCAAAGTGACAGTATCATGATTCTGTCAAACTGCCTGTGAGCTGGCCAGGCCTCCCATTCCCCATCAGTGAGGAGAAAGACCAGGAGGAACCAATCACCTGGTTAATGTCCCCAACCAAATGTTGATGACCCCTCCTCCTTTCACTCCCTCTTCTCCTCACAGCGACAAAGTGAAAGTATGACAACATCCGTCCATTTTCAACCGCTTATCTGGGACCGGCTCACTTGGGCAGCAGTCTAAGCAGGGATGCTCTGACTTCCCTGTCCCCACACACCACCTCCAGCTTTCACTCCCTCTTCTGCTCACCCGACGATCACTCAGCTCACACAGATTATAGGTAGGGATGGGAATCGAGAACCTGTTCTTTTATAGAACCGGTTCCTCATGCCTCCATTCCAAGGAATTGTTTGTCTGTCTCCTAAACGGTTCCTCTTATCGGTTCCGCTGTGTGCGTGATGACGTCACATGCGTGGAGCGCGGTGGACTCACAGCCACCATGGTGCGGCTGCGGTCTGCCCTGGAGCCGCAGAGCGGAAACTTTCAGCAAGGATCGTATTTTACCTCAATCTAAACCAGGGGTGCCCAACCAGTCGAAACTTCTCTCAAATACTTCACAAGCATACGCCTCTCACCCGTGTGAGTTCTCATGTGAACCGTCAAATGACTCAGATCACTGAAGCTTTTGCCACATGTTTCACATATTATCTTCTTATTCCTGACTGTTTCTACCTTCTGACACAGTTCATGTTTCTCACCAACAATTTTTCCAAATGTTTCTTCACAAAGAAGCTTTTCACAGTCAGCCTGCTTCTCTGACACAGGAAAGTTCGCCACACGGTGTCTATGAAACATGCTGCAGGGTTTCCCTCAGTGCTCTATAGGCCTGGCGGCCCGCCAGGGTTTTCTTGCCACCCCCCGCCAGGCTAAGTGTTGCTTGTTTATTTTTTTGTAAATATGTTTTTTATGCACCAAAACAGTGATACCAAAGATGGTCTATGGAGCTTTTAATCACATCTGGAGATTCGGTTGATGGTGCAATGGCGACACCGTATGGTCGATATGTGAACACATTAAGACTTTATAATACTTTTTAAGGGTCTTAATTTTCCCACAATTGATTTGTCAAATTTTAATACTTTTTAAGACCCTGCGGATACCCTGATGTAACTGGACGTTCTGTTTTTTTTTCTTTGCTTTGATCGTTCACTCATTTTTTCACATTTTTGAAATAAAACTTTCAAATCAAGGGGTGAAAAAAGGACATGCTGTGTTTCCTAAAGAGGAATGCTGTGTTGTTGCTGTTATTACACTTCCACAAGTATAAACCAAACAGCCATAACGATGGAGATGCTCCACCAGTCACATTCATGTGTTCATTCAGACGTTTCCATACCTGTTCTGTGTGGCCTGACTTGAGGTTCCCCGATCATTTTGAGCAGTCTGCGCTGACGAGCAATCTCCTCCTTGTAGTTATTGGTAGTTTGTTCAAACATGGTGAAGATTCCTCCAGCAGCAGAGCGATGAAAAACTCTCACAAAGTCTGAACTGAACTCGTCATTGGTGATGGAGATGAAATATTTCCTCTGTGAGACACAAAAACACAGCTGTTATTATGTTTTCTAAATTACAGTGAAAGCTGCTTCTTTCTCTCACTAATGTCGAGGATCACAAACAACAGTCAGCTTCATACTGACACCCAGAGTTTGAGAAATACTGAGGTCCACCACCAACTATCCCCCTGAACATTAGTTACAAAGAAGACATGAAAATCTAACTAAAGTGGAAACATTAAAAACAACAGACGTGAGTTCAATGTGTAAATGTGTGTGTAAACATACTCAAAATCCTTCACTGATACAAAGTAAACATGTTGTTTTTGTGCTAAATAACATCCAAACAGCACACAAGGCAGAATCTTCTGAAGCTGAACATCTAAACAAGACAGATTTCTCCTCCCACTTTATGTTGTGACATAAAAGTTTTTCATCATACTTTGATTTGGCCTCATAGAACTGCTAAACTGATGGTTCAGAAGGCAGAATTTACTCTACTCTGTTCATGTTTTCTTGTTGTATCTGGCTGGATCAAGTTCAGTTGGAGAAATGTCTTCTCTCAGCTTCGTTTCTCACTCTGCTCTCCTTCAGTGTTTTTCCATCTTGTCCTCATGCCCTCAGCTCCTCTTCTGTGTCCTCCTGTTTTTCACAAACTACTCCCTCTCTGTCTCTCTCATCCTCTTCTTCTCTCATATTATGTCCTCTTTCTTCTGTCTTCTCTTGTCTCTTCACTTTCTCCTCTCTCTCCAACCTCTGAAATATTTTGTTTCTCTCCTTCATCACCTCTCTGTCTTTTCATCACTCTCTCCCTCCCAAAGCTGAGCTTTGTTTGGCACAGCCTTTATATGATCTGAATAAAGTAAACCCAGGATCAATGTACATTTAGAAAATCTACCTGTAAAACCAGGAAAAAGTAACTTTTGAAACTTTTGTTTTGAACTTCTCTGTTCCAGCAGAAACTGCTCACAAAACGGTACAGATGAATCAAACTACGCGGTAAATAGAAGGAAACGATTCAAGATACGTAACAGTTTTTAGATGAATTAAGACGAACGTCCAACTGTTATTTAGATAAAAGCGGAACTAAAGTAGAATATTTCCAGCTGATTACCTGATTTATATCTCCCCGCCATGCGGCTGCTCTTCTTCTTCGTGGACGTTTATTTTGGCTGCTTTGTGTCCTGCTTCCTCTGCTTCTTCTTCTTCTGTTGGCAGATTTCTAACAGCTTTTCCGTAACTGTAGCGCCCCCTTCTGTGCTGGAGTGTGACTCAAACTTCACTTCCCGGTAATCACTTCATTTCAGGGTTTACCCGCAGGCTGGAATGTCGTGTTCATGTTTGTTTTGAACAACAATCAACTGAATGATCATAATCAATGAGACATCAACAAACTGCAAAATAGAATTTCTGATTGGTTGTAAATATTCCAGAAAGATGCACGGAGCATATTTTTGTAAATACCAGCAGATGACTGTCAAAGTTTCAAACTTATACATGATAACTAAAACAATACTGAACAGACCACAAAAACAACAACAACAACAAACAAAAAAAAAACTTCCTGAAGCTCCAAGCTCCATGAAGCTCTATATCTTCTACTAAGGTTGGGACGATATTCTTCTTTTCTGATTCAACTTAAATTGCGCATCTTTACATCCTGTTCCAAGACTCAGACCAGGTCCAGCCCACACCAGGGACAGTGGGTCAATGGGTCCTGAGGAAACAACACTTCCTCCTGAGGATTTGGGACGGTGAAGCTACTTCACCCTTCATCCATATGGACACCACGACCCTGAAGGCCTGCACACATGAACTCTTGGACTAAAACACACATATGTTGTCCTCCGTTGTCCACGTGATGCGGTCACATGCCAGGCTTCACCACTCACATTTACAACAGTTTACAGTGTTCAGTATGGAGATGTCCTGCTGGAAGCTTCAGAACAGGATTTCAGAACGTCCATCTTTATTACACTGTGAATGATCACAGGCCAGTGCCTCAGATCCCCTGAACTATTCCCTTCATTAGAAGCTGAAAAGCAGACTTCAGCATCATGCAGCGCACTTTCTGGAAATTTCTATTTCAACTCAACAAAAAAAGTAATTAATACTCACCATCAATGGCCTAATGTGTAAAAGTCTTGAATTTGAATGTGCCGGTGACGGGGTAGTAGGGCATGAAGTCTCATTCAGCCTGTCACCTGACTTCTGCATATCACACTACAGAGTCCAGACAAAGACAAATCCATCTACTCCAATCTGCTTAAAGCGTCATATTAGTCAGGGGTTGGCTGGGAAAAAAAAAAAAAAAAAAATTAGCTCTGGGATCTTTCATTCAGACCAACCCAAATCATCATCAGTTGACTAAATGAAGTGCAGATTTTTTTTTTAATCACATGAGGAAAACTGACAGAAAAGTCAGATTTTCCAAACAAAATATCCAAAACATCTCTGCAGACCTATAGAACACACACACACACACACACACACACACACACACACACACACACACACACGCACACACACACACACGCACACACACACACACACACACACACACACACACACACACACACACACACACACACACACACACACACAAATAGACATTGACAAGTTAAGACAGGTGCTGTCCATGGTTCTGATATCATAAATCAGGAGTTTTCCAGGGACTTCATATGCTTGAAACACATGATGAAACAAAAAAAACAAAAAATACAAAAAACAAAAAACAAACTCACTCAACAAGTACGCACATGTGCACACAGACACGCACTGCACACTCAGTCACTCACTCATGTATGGACAGGAATCATGGTGCCATCAACACATTACTACATACTTTGAAGGCCTGATACACATGAAAACAAACACACAAACATAAATGGACATACGTTCACATGTATAGACAGGAAATATGGTGCTGTCCATGGTGCTGAAGTTCCAACTCTACTGGTGTGTGCAACAAGCACACATATGCGTGCGTGAAAATGGACTTTAAGGTACACGCATGTATAGGCAGGTAACATGGAACTGTCCATGGTTCTGATGCAACACCTGAATGCAGCAAATAATCCAATCCAACCCAATCCACTTTATTTTTACAGTACACTTCTAAAACAAAAAGTGAGTATATCCATCTCAGAATAAGCGATCTCGTCCAGCTGGTCTCTCCCTCTCAGCCTCCAGGCCAAGAGTCTCGTGCCCAAGACGGGGCGGGACCAGAGGGCGTCCCCTGCCTGCAGTAGGGCATCGAGCCCGTCGGGGATCGGCCAAGGACCCCCGACTGCCAACTGAACCAGGTCCGGGAACTACCTGGCGCTCAGGGTGTCCGGGGCCGCCACTATGACATGGAGGTCCTGCACCTTCACCCTGCACAGCAATGGGGTCAAGAGGCGGGTTGGAGGAAACGCGTACAGGAGGCCCGGAGGCCAGACCCTGTGCGCGAAAGCGTCCACCCCGAGAGGGGTTAGTCTGATGACCTGAGCGAGAACCAAAGTGGGCACTGTGCGTTGTCTGCACTGGCGAAAAGGTCTGCCATAGGGAACCCGAACCTGTGCCAGAGTCAGGTTGCCACAAGGGGGGACAGGCCCCACTCGTCCTGGAGTGGGCCTCCCCGGGACATTCTCTCCGCGACGACGTTGAGAACCCCGGGAATGCTCCGAGCTCTCAGAGAGGACAGGTGCCGGTCCACCCACAGCAGGATCTCCACCGCCTTGCGATGTAGGGGGGGATACCTCGTCCCCCCGCCTGTTCAGCTACGCCACCACCGTGGTGTTGTATAATAATAATAATAAATATATATATAAAAAAAATATATATATATATACACACACACACACACACACACACACACACACACACACACACACACACACACACACACACACACGTTTGTACTTATATCCTTGTGAGGACACTCATTGACATAATGCATTTCCTAGCCCCTTACCCTAACCATCAACAATAAATGCCTAACCCTAACCTATGCCTTAAACCTAACCTAAACCCAATTGTAACCCTAAATCAAAAACCAAGTCTTAACCCTCAAAAAGGTCAAAAAAGGCCTTTTGAAAAGTGAGGACCGGCAAAAATGTCCTCACTTTGTTGGCGAAAAACGAATTTTGGTCCTTAGTTGTGGTTATGCAGACACACAGACACAGACACAGACACAGACACACACACACAAAAAAAATACATTTGGAAACTGCTAAGCAAAAACTTTTCCCCACTCCAAAATGTCAAAATCAATTATTGATAACTTTTCATGTGGATCACCAACAACTCAGGGTAAGACAATCTTTTCCAACATTACAGAAGATTGTGGATTCAAACCTGTGTGAGTTTTCATGTGAACCGTCAAATAACTCCGTTTAGTGAAACTTTTCCCACATATTTCACAAGAATATGGCTTCTCACCAGTGTGAGTTTTCATGTGAATCTGCAAATATCTCCGTTCACGGAAGTGTTTGCCACATGTTTCACAGGAATATGGCTTTTCATCAGTGTGAGTTCTCATGTGAATCTTCAAATAGCTGTGTTCACGGAAGCGTGTGCCACATGTTTCACAACGATACGGCTTCTCACCTGTGTGACTTCTCATGTGACTCTTCAAATTACTACATTGACTGAAACATCTTCCACATGTGTCACAAGGAAACGGCTTCTCACCAGTGTGAGTTCTCATGTGAATCTTCAAATAACTCCGTTTACAAAAGCTGTTGCCACATTTTTTGCAAGTTATTCTCTTATTATTGACAGTTTCTACCTTCTGACATAATTTATGTTTCTTTTTGACAATAGCCCCACATGTTTCCTCACAAAGAAGCTTTTCACAGTCAGCCTGCTTATCTGACACAGTAAAGTTCTCCACACGGTCACTATGAGACATGCCGATTATCTTCACATCTGTATTTATAGTTGATTTTGAGTGCAGATGTTGTTTCACATGGTGGACTTCAGAGTCTCCAGAGAGGAGCTGCTCAGTGTCCAGGACTTCTTCTTCTTTTCTCAGGTCACTTTGCTCCTTCATACATGGAACCTTAAAGGAATCACTTTCAAACTTCAGAATAACTCGCTCTCCCTTCTGGCTGGTACCAAGTTCCATGTGCTCCTCAATCTGTGGCGGCTCTGGTTCTTCGGGCTCCTCTTTAAACTGTAGAAGTCCTGGTTCTTCTTCTTCCTCTTTGATCTGTGGAGGTTCTGGTTCTTCCTGCTCGTCCTCTTCAAAGAGCTGCTCTTCTTGACAGTCAGAGAGCTGTGGGAGTTCTGCAGAGAAAAAAAGTACATAACAAAAGATTAGTGGTATTACTTCTACAGATCAAGCTTTAAAAAAAACGACTCAAGCAGTGAAACTGAAAACTTTCAAATTCCAAAAATAGCTGAAAGTTGATAATCCTTCATTAGTTCCACAGAGAGAAATTTACAATGTCACATCAGCAAAGTGACGGTATAATTATTCTGTCAAACTGCCTGTGAGCTGGCTCCGCCTCCCATCCCCCATCAATGAGGAGAAAGACCAGGAAGAACCAATCACCTGGTTAATGTTCCCAACCAAATGTTGATGACCCCCTCCTTTTTTCACTCTCTCCTCTACTCTTTTTTTTTGTTGGCTTGTTTGTTTCTTTCACTCTCTGTCTTACTACCTGTCTTTCGTTCCCCCTGTCAGGTCCAGCAATACCATGTATCAGTATGTATCATGTATGAGTTGTGAGGTCAATCCATCCATCCATCCATCCATTTTTGACCGCTTATCTGGGACCGGGTCACGGGGGCAGCAGTCTAAGCAGAGATGCCCAGACTTCCCTGCAATTACTATTGCAACAACACATCATCAGTAGGGTGAAACTAACCTGCCTCACGACGGTCTAAACTCAGCTCACGTTCCCTGTTAGTGGGTGAACAATCCAACGCTTGGTGAATTCTGCTTCACAATGATGGGAAGAGACGGACACTTCCTCCAGCTCTTCCGGGAGGATCCCAAAGCGTTCTCAGGCCAGTCTCTCCACCCTGTCCTGGGTCTTCCCCGAGGGATCCTCAAGGTGGGACATGCCCGGATCGCCTCACCCGGGAGGCCCATGTCGCCCTTTCGGGCTGAGCCCGGCCAGGCCCCATGGGCAAAGGCCCAGGCCCCCAGGCGCTCGCTTAAGGGCCCCAACCTCAGGTCTGGCTCCAGGGTGGGGCCTCGGCTGCACCATACCGGGCGACGTCACAGTCCTTGATTTAAACTTCTTCATAGGGGCAGTTGTGAGATTTCCAGCAAATTTTGTCATCAATCAATATTCCTAAAAAACTGTTTTGATTTACCTTTTCTAGAACTACACCCTCTATCAGTATATTTAGCAATCTCTTTTACATTTTCCAAAAATCAAGCTTTATCCATCCATCTCCTACCGCTTGTCCTTCTCAGGGTCGTAGGTCGCTGGAGCCAATCCCAGCTGCTGTGGGCGAGGGTGGGGTACACCCTGAACAGGTCACCAGTCTGTCTGACACATATAAACAGACAAACATTCACACCGAGGGGCAATTTAGGGTGACCATTTAACCTGACATGCACGTTTTTGGACTGTGGGAGGAAGCCGGAGTACCTGAAGGGAACCCACACACACACACACAGGGAGAACATGCAAACTCCACACAGACAGTACCAGTCAGTACTTGAACCCAGGACCCTCTTGCTGTGAGGCAAGAGCGCTAACCACTGCGCCACCGTGTGTCTATCTTACATTTTCCAAAATCAATTTTTTTATCTGACACACATTTGATGAGAACTTGTTTTTAATCAAACCATTTTTTTTCATATCTGAGGTGATTTTCCTAAAACACCTATCATGTGCAAATAAAATAAATTTCACCATTTCAGAAACTTTACAGATGTCGTTGATGTACAGTATAAACAGTGAAGGTCCCAAGACTGAGCCCTGGGGGACTCCACACTCAATATCCACAAGTTCAGAGTGACAGAATCCCATCTCAACAGTTTCCTGTTCTCCAAATAACTTATCACCAAGTTCAATACAGCTCCTCTGAGTCCATATTTCTCCAGTTTATTGATTAATATGTCATGATTAATCCATTTGATTTAAATCAATTCTCCAACTGTAAGTTATTATTGTTATTATTTTTTTCTTCTCTACAGAATTTTTAATTTCCTTAATAAGTTCAGTTAGGGCTCATGTTGTTGACCAGTTAGTTATAAATCCTTATTAACTTTCTGAGAGAGTAAATCGAACGTTTCTATGAACTTATCTAATCTGTTATCGAGCAGAAGGACAAAAGCTCACTTGATCTTGATTTTCAGTATGAGTACAGACCGTGAAAGTGGGGCCTCACGATCCTTCTGACTTTTTGGGTTTCAAGCATAAGATGTCAGAAAAGTTACCACAGGGATAACTGGCTTGAGGCGGCCAAGCGTTCATAGTGACGTCACTTTTTGATCCTTCGATGTCGGCTCTTCCTGTCATTGTGAAGCAGAATTCACCAGGCTTTGGATTGTTCACCCACTAATAGGGAACGTGAGCTGGGATGAGACCGTCGTGAGACAGGTTAGTTTTACCGACTGATGATGTGTTGTTGCAATAGTAATGCTTGATTTTAAGTTTGGAGCTGATTTGCAGCAGTTTTCTGTGTCGGTCAATCTCCTCTTTGAAGGAGACGATAGTTTGTAGAAACACAGCGTTGATTTCCTCAAGGATTTTGGAGAATTGTGGGAGAAGAGAAACCGCTCCGTAGTTTGTGAAGTGGTGTCTGACCCTGTTCTTGTACAGAGGTAGGACTTTCGCTGTTTTCATTTTATTTGAAAATTTAAAATTCAGGATCGTGGTTTGGAAATCCGCAAAATAATTTCTTAACTACAACCATGTTGATGTCCTCACAGTCCGGGGATGTTTTATTACAATTAATAACAGTTTCTGTTTTTTCTGTTTCGCCAGTGGCCTGGAGAAACTGAATTTGGGTTTTGATCTATTAGTATGCTGTCAATATCTGTAGGAGAGGGATTTTTTTTTTCAAAGTTTTCCTACTACATTACCAAAAAAAAAAAAAACACATTAAACTTGCTAACCACCAGGTCCTTATTATTGATCTTTATATAATTTTCAATAAAATATGGGAAGTTATCCTTCCTGGGAGCATTTCTAATAATACTGTGTACACATTAAATATTCCAACAATATTATTTTTTTGTTTTCTATTTTATTGTAAAAGTCTTTCTTAAATGTTGTCATTATAGTTAGTTTATTGTTATATTTCTTGTATTTATTTTCTGCCTCTATGATTTATAAATTCATTGATAAATCCCTTTATGATCCATTGATTATCATAATGTCTTCCTTTCTTGCTGTATTGTTTGATTGGCCAGTGTTTATCATCCAGTGAATTAAAAACATCCCAAAAGGTATCATAAGCATTAAATATGTTTTGTCGTTATAAATGACTTCCCAGTTATATGATATTAAATGCATGAAGCTGCAGATCATGTGGTTTTCTTAGTTGTTGTGCAGAATCGTTTTGTTCAGTACTTTTAACTACTGTCTCAGAAATCATGAAAGGTGGAGAGTGATTTCATACCTGACAGATCTGTATACATTATTTTACAGAAAGAGCTTAACATACATTTCAGACAGTGACTCGACAATTTAAAGTTCTGGCTACTGTTTACTTTTGAGTTGAGAAATATCTCTATATTCTGCACGACTCACTGATACTAGCTTATCTAACTTATTGTGTGGAAGACTGGGGAAAAAACAAGTTACCTGAAAAGAATCATTTTTTCAAGAAAGAGCAAGAATTATGCTTGTAGGAGCCAATTAGCACCGGAAGTATAAATAGGAAGTAATCACAGCCTGACAGGTGTTGCTGCCCGTGAGAGGAAACACGGTTTTGAGCGCTGTCGCTGCTGCCTCGCCATCGCTGTGTGGTTCGTATCCTGTGGTGAAATTTGTAAGAAGTGGAAATAAATGGACATATTTCATTGACGCAAACAATCGCCTCAGCTACGTTATTCACTCCATTCAAGCGCCAGCGTGTCAGCCGAAAACTCCGGGTAGAAGCCGTAGGGGCTTCAAGCGTAGGCTTTGCCCCTACATTCAAGTCAAAACCGTTTCCTCATAAGGAGGTTACAAGGACTAAGAACTCTGGTGGAAAGCCGCATGTGGATCACGCTGTGAGCAGCACACCTGTCAGCGCGCCGCACTGGTGTCGGAGAGCGCACCAGACAGGAGAGACGCGGCTGAGTGCACGATTGGAGAGTGCACATAAAACTTAGTGTGCACACATTACTTGCATAAACCCACACCTTGGTTGTGGAAGCAAATGAACAAAACACAACGACGCTGCAGCATTTCTTTTTGTTGATTGACTCTGACTATTTTGTTTAAATGGAAAAGCGCGTCGTGCAAGACACACATTCTGGTGTGAACGTGTCCACAGTTGGTGCACTGGACGCAGTGATCAGCTATAGTGACACACAACTGACTAAAAGATTGCCAAAGCTTTCTGCCAAAGCTCTTGCACATAAATTGGAGTGTTTGCAGCATGACAGAAAGGGTAAACTGAGCAAAGCTTCTCAGTTAAGAGACAAGATACAAGGTTGGATGCAAGAATGCAAAGTGGGAGATGTGCAAAGTGGTCTTGATCATTTACTTAAGTTATGTGCTGAAATAAGGTTAATTCATGGTTCTGTTTTGAGTTTATTGCCACATGTTGAGAAAGAGCGACATGAAATATGGTTTAAAGCGAAAATGATGTTCAATGATGAGTTTATTGTCAACACTCAGGGCTGGTTGTCAGGTGATGGTGTGCGTGAAAGTGATGCAGTCAGTCATGAGGGGAGAGTGTCTCATCAGGATGACATCAATCCCAACGACAGTGTTTCGAATGCGGGTAAAATCAGGAACAAGAGTACATCCAGCTGCAGGTCAAGCACAACTTCCTCTGCACGAGTTAAAGCTGCTGCCGAGAGAACTGCACTTCTCGCTTGCATGTCATCGTTAAAGGAGCGACATGCACTGGAGGAACAAGAACAACAAATAAGACGGAAAAAAGAGCAGCTTGAACTGGAAACCGAGCTGGCTGCCTCCACTGCTAAGCTGGAAGTTCTGCAGTTCTCGGATCAAAGAAGTTCTTCTCATGGATCAGCAGATGGCATGAACTCTTACTTGGAGAAGGAGAAAAGGAAAATGACAACAAGCAACACTCTTGACCCTATGGCTAAGGAATATGAACCTGCAGCTTCAAAACAAACGCACACAGAGAAGAAACAATCAGCAATGGTCACAAAATCTAAGAGAACAGACACTCAAGAAAGACATGTGCTGAATATGTGTGCTGACACACAACAACAAAGATCTTTAAACCCAACAAAAGCTTCACAACCTGGTGCAACAGCAGCTTGGTTAAAGAAAGCAGACGCTCAATGTATGGATCAACTGCAAAACAATCAAATACCTGCTGGAGACGTTGTAACCATCATGCACAGACAAAATGAGATCATAAGCGCTCTTGTAAATCAGCAGCGTTTACTGTCCCTGCCTGCACGGGACATTCCGGTGTATGAAGGTGATCCACTCCAGTACAAAGCTTTCATTAAAGCATTTGAACAAGGTGTTGAGGACAAAGCCAGTAGAGCTGACTGCTTGTACTATCTGGAACAGTTCACAACAGGACAACCTCAGGAGCTGGTTAGAAGCTGTCAGCACATGGCTCCTGAGCGTGGATACATCGTCACGAAAGCTCTGCTACAAGAACATTTTGGCAATGAATATAAGATTGCAAGAGCGTACATTGAGAAGGCTCTAGCCTGGCCAGCTATAAGAGCTGAAGATCGCAAAGCCATGCAAGCTTATGCCATGTTCTTGCGTGGTTGCTGTAATGTTATGGAGGAGCTGGATTACATGATGGAGCTGGACATGCCGACCAACATGAAACTGCTTGTGTCAAAGCTACCATTCAAACTCAGGGATCAGTGGAGATGCAAAGCACATGGTATTTTTGAAGCCACAAATGACAGGGCTCATTTTGTGGATGTGGTTTCCTTTTTGGAAAGACATGTAAGAATTCTGTCTGATCCGATCTTTGGAGATCTGGAATATGCCTCAAAACCCACAGTTGGTGTGAAGAATCTCAACATGAAACCACAGTCAAAGATAAGAATGAAAGGAAGTACCTTTGCTGCTACTGTGGAAGCCGTGGATGAGAAACTGGTTACAAATGTCAAGAAAAAGGAGGTATTGAGTTGGCTTTACTGTTCACGTGCTCATCTGTTGGAGAAGTGTAATCAATTTAGGAAAAAGAAGCACAGAGAAAAGATCCACTTCTTAAAGGAAAAAGGAGAGTGTTTTGGGTGTCTGTGCTCTGGTCACTTAAGCCGTGAGCGTACCAAACGCTTGTGCTGTGAGGTCTGTGAACAACAGCATCCGACTCTGCTTCACATCGAAAAGCCAAGCGAACAGTGTGAACAAATAACTGGTTTATCAGAGACAAAACTACAGGTTCCTCCTCAGCTGTGTGGTCATACAGGGGCTGGTCAAGAGAGATGCTTACTTTCCATCATTCCAGTACAGGTTAAATCAGCAAAGGGAAATGAGATCATAAAGACTTATGCCTTTTTAGATCCTGGCAGTACGGCAACCTTTTGTTCTGAAAATCTCATGCGAAGGTTGAAGATGACGGGAACAAGAACTCATTTTCTGCTAAAAACCATGGGACAAGAAAAGCTTGTTCCGTCCTATTCTTTGGTCGGGCTGGAAGTGTCGGGGCTGAGAGCTAATAATTTCTATTCTTTGCCAAAGGTCCTCACACAAAAGCAAATTCCAGCCTCTTCAGATAACATCGCCACCACTGCTGACTTAAAAAGATGGTCTTACTTGTCTAGGATACATATCCACAACATACACGCTGACGCTGACTTGTTGATAGGTAGCAACGCTCCCAAGTTACTGGAACCATGGGAGATTGTCAACTGCTGTGGAGATGGCCCATATGCTATAAGAACAGTGTTAGGTTGGGTCATTAATGGTCCTTTAGGTGATAATGGTGAGAGCAATAAAGTCAAGCGTTCTTCTGTTGTTGTCAGCAGGATTTCTGTGACGACGCTCGAACACATGTCAAACAGTCAAGGCAAATATGACTTCAATGAGAAGACATCAGTGGGCATGGAACCCTCTGCAGTGGTGCAGGATGTGAGGTACTCCTCGAAGTTTCCATTCAAAGAACCTGATGTTCAACTTCCAAGTCAATTTGCTATGGAAAAGCATAAATTTCATGGACTGAAGAAGTTTCTGAAAATTCCAGAGCTGTACAAGAAACATTCAGCATACGTCAATGAGGTGACTGAAAAGGGATATGCTGAAGCTGTACCTCAGAAGCGAGCTGTGAAACTCTGTATTGACGGAGACAATGAGGAAAGAAGAGAAGCTGTACAGGTGTCTTCTGAGAAGCAGAAGACACCAGTCATGTTTCCAGAGAAGAAAGTGGCCCACAGCGATCTGAAACAGAAGCAGCGGATTGAAGCGCATCCAAGTGTGTTGTTCAAGAAACACCTGGATGTCACTAACAAAGAGCTTAAAGATGAGCGCCATTGTTATGCCCTCCTGCAAAAAGGACATCTGAAATTCCTTCTGAATGAAGCAACATCACAATCAATTGATGTTCACCTGAAGCTTGCAGATGTTTATAAGAAGATCGACACAGAGAGGAGCTGCTTCTCCAGTCAGGTGGACAAGATCAGTTGCAGACATGAGGATGATGCTGTCAGAGACACGAAGTTCACGGTCGGCTTGCGATTCCAGCTGGAGCAGGTGCAAAGATGGTTCAAGGACCTGGCAGCTGTGCTAGACAAACTGAGAGCCGAGTTGCAAAGCAGAAGGAAAGCGAAAGAAGAGGACCGCACAAGGAGGTCTGAACTTCAGAGAAAGCAAAAGGCAATCACCAAACGTCACATTGATACAAAGAATCCAAAGGATCAGAAATGGGGAAAAACCTGTTCTTTGGAGATGGAACATAAGCAGTCTGGATGCCAAAGGATGTAAGACTCAAAGAATACGGACGTGCGCATAAATGCTCTCCATCGGTTCAGCAGAGGAAGAGGAATCTTGTCGCTGGTGGTGTTATTCACGTCATCATGGATGTCTCAGATTTTCGTGGTGCAAAGTACTAGAGTTGTCATGGGAAATGGGGTCAATTTCTCTATCAAGTTACAGACGAAAACTAGTGTGATGGAAAGACCTGTGACTAAGCTGTGTTTATTGCATGAAGTATAACCAATTATGGTTTATGTTCTGATTTAAGTTGTTTTATGTTATGGCTCCTTCAATAATCTATGTTGGAATTGTTATGTTTATGCACCAGTAACAATTAGGGGCTGGTGTGTTGGAGCCAATTAGCACCGGAAGTATAAATAGGAAGTAATCACAGCCTGACAGGTGTTGCTGCCCGTGAGAGGAAACACGGTTTTGAGCGCTGTCGCTGCTGCCTCGCCATCGCTGTGTGGTTCGTATCCTGTGGTGAAATTTGTAAGAAGTGGAAATAAATGGACATATTTCATTGACGCAAACAATCGCCTCAGCTACGTTATTCACTCCATTCAAGCGCCAGCGTGTCAGCCGAAAACTCCGGGTAGAAGCCGTAGGGGCTTCAAGCGTAGGCTTTGCCCCTACAATGCTCAAGGTTGTCTTTCATGAACATACAAATCCATGTTTGTCACCATCAAAGAACTTCAACATTTTTGGATCTTGTGGAGTTTAAAACACACATATTGCTGTTGACTCCTTCATATTAACTGGATGTTCTGTTTTTCTTTGTTTGCTTTGATCGTTCACTTATTTTTTCCAAATTTTTGAAATAAAACTTTCAAATCAAGGGGCGAAAAAAGGACATGCTGTGTTTCCTAAAGAGGAATGCTGTGTTGTTGCTGTTATCACACTTCCACAAGTATAAACCAAACAGCCATAATGATGGAGATCCTCCACCAGTCACATTCATGTGTTCATTCAGACGTTTCCATACCTGTTCTGTGTGGCTTCACTTGAGGCTCCCCGATCATTTTGAGCAGTCTGCGCTGACGAGCAATCTCCTCCTTGTAATTATTGGTAGTTTGTTCAAACATGGTGAAGATTCCTCCAGCAGCAGCAGCAGTTAGTCCCTCGATGAAAAACTCTCACAAAGCCTGAAGTGAACTCACTGTTGGTGATGGAGATGAAATATTTCCTCTGTGAGACACAAACACACAGCTGTTGTTGTGTTTTCTAAACTACAGTGAAAGCTGCATCTCTCACTTAGTTTGGGGATTACAATCAACAGTCAGCTTCATACTGACACCCAGAGTTTGACAAATACTGAGGTCCACCACCAACTATCCCCCTGAACATTAGTTACAAAGAAGAGATGAAAATCTAAAGTGGAAACATTCAGAACAACAGACGTGAGTTGAATGTGTAAATGTGTGTTTAAACATACTCAAAATCCTTCACTGATAAAAACTACATGTGTTGTTTTTGTGCTAAATAACATCCAAACTGCACAGAATGCAGAATTTTCTGAAGCTGAACATCTAAACCAGAGAGATTTCTCCTCACACTTCATGTTGTGACATAAAAGTTTTTCATCAAACTTTGATTTGGCCTAATTATAGTTAGAACTGCTAAACAGATGCTTCAGAAGGCAGAATTTATTCTACTCTGTTCATGTTTTCTTGTTGTATCTGGCTGGATCAAGGTCAGTAGGAGAAATGTCTTTTCTCAGCTTCGTTTCTCACTCTGCTCTCCTTCAGTGTTTTTCCATCTTGTCCTCATGCCCTCAGCTCCTCTTCTGTGTCCTCCTGTTTTTCACAAACTACTCCCTCTCTGTCTCTCTCATCCTCTTCTTCTCTCATATTATGTCCTCTTTCTTCTGTCTTCTCTTGTCTCTTCACTTTCTCCTCTCTCTCCAACCTCTGAAATATTTTGTTTCTCTCCTTCATCACCTCCCTGTCTTTTCATCACTCTCTCCCTCCCAAAGCTGAGCTTTGTTTGGTACAGCCTTTACATTATCTGAATAAAGTAAACCCAGGATCAATGTACATTTAGAAAATCTACCTCTAAAACCACGAAAAAGTAACTTTTGAAACAGAAACATCACGAGCTCACAAAACGCCACAAACTAATCAAACTACGTCGTCAATACGCAATAAATATTCATGATAAACTCAATAAATGGTTTTCAAGATGAAAGAAAGCGAGAGTCCGTACTCTTATTTGGAAAAAGTACAACTGAAGTACAATATTTACAGCTGATTACCTTGTTTATATCTCCCCGCCATGCAGCTACGCTTCTTCTTCGTGAATGTTTATTTCTGGCTGCTTCGTGTCCTTCTTCTTCTACTACTGTTGGCGGGTGGTAAGAGCTTTTGAGATCCATTAGCGCCCCCTTCTGTGCCGGAGTCAGGCTCGTGTCTCTTCCACACTTCAGTAATTTGCTGCTGCTGTCGTTAGTGAAGTCTGAAGGCCCCGGGGAATGAGCCGCGAGAAATTTACAACATTTGCAAATAAACAGTCTTTATTTACAAGTTTAGCATTACAGTGACATCTGATTAAACGGACAGAGTTCAAATCTTTACAGATACATTTCATTTAAAATATCCAGACACATGCACAAAGTAAAGGCAGGGAGAGTGCAATGCTGAAAGGCTGTTTGCATTCACAATGTGCATTGTTAATTAAAACAAATGAAGATACACTGGTAAGGATAATTCAGGCTACTTTATCTTCATACGTGAACATTCACAAAGACTCGGTATGGAACAAGCAGGATGTTGCACCTACAAAGGCATCCAGACTACTTCAATACTTTTTGTGTAATGAGCATACTTTATTCAGACTCAAAAGCTGCATCACAAAAGTCAGAACTGGCCTCGTTCTTCATCTTCTGTCTCCTCTGTCCACACTAATGTAAACTTCCTGTCAGACACATTTAGAACAGTTTAAGGGAAATCTTCCACATTGTGATCGAAGAAATTATTCAATAGATAATTTCGTTTTTGAAGAGAACATAAGTCAACTCAATCAGCTAAACAAATTTCAAATTTGCTACTTACAGCTTGACATTGAACCACATGCATTATAAGCCATGAAAAAGTATCAATATGTAAAATTCACAGGATTATACATTATAGAAGCTCCATAAAGCAATGCTTGTACCTCCCTTTCATTTCCCATCCCCGTTTGATTTTATATTTCCCGCTAATTACCTCTAAGTTTCAGCAAATAACAGGTTTGAAACCAGTGAACTGGTCTGTAAAACGTCCATTATTTGGATTGAAGCAGGTGTGAAATCTTTAATATTTGTATTGCATGATATCAAGAAATAAAATATTCTTAGTAAACCATCAGTGATGAATAAAACACCTTTTGAATCATTTTGAAGCCAGAAGTGTGAAAACGGTGCACAGAGAAAGGGCTTTGTCTTCAGTAAACACCTCATTATAACAGTACTTCTGCCACAATCCCCTGTGAACAGCTGTGATTAGTTGGGATGTGTTGTTTTCTGGCTGGAGCGCCGCCTCTGACCTGCACGTTCATGACCGACAGCAGTGGTCAGCTCAGTGCCAGACTTGATAATGACTCCATCAGCTTCAGATCCGATGAAGCAGCAGAACATTTAAAAACGTGCTGTTAGAGGACTTCTCACTGTCCAACAGCATTAATTAGGTGCAGTTCACAAATTCAACCACAAGAGGGCGATAAAGGCGTGAACAGTGTTTCAGATGTTCCCAGTCGACTCCTGCAGCTCTTCCCTGATGGCGTTCAGGTCCACGATGGTGTCGTTGAGCACGTTGGCCACCTCCCGGATCTGGGCCACGATCTCCTTCCTGCAGCCTTTCTTCAGCTCTCGAGAGTCCTTCAGGAAGTATTTGTCCATGCCTTTGAAGAGCCCCTGCAGCATGGCCACGGCGGCGTCCGTGATCTCCGTGGCCCGCATGACGGGCGAGTCCACCAGGCTGATCATCTGCACGGCCCGGCGGGTCTCCCAGTCCTCGGAGTAGTGCTGCGTGCCCGACCTCAGGAAGGGGTGGCCGCGCAGTTTGTACACGCCCGTGTTGATGAAGTGCAGGATCTTCCCGATGTCCAGCAGGTGGCCCTCGTAGTCCTGCAGGACCACCTCCACCTGACGGAGGACACACAGCAAACCGTTTTCACACCGTGTTCCCAGAGTCAGAGGAAACAAAGTAAAGCAGATATGCATATGGGCATGTGTGTGTGCATACACACACACATAATATATACAATTTTAAATATCTGTTTCATAATTTAGGCAGTAAAAATATATTACCAGCTCTTTCAATAAAGTGTTTCTGGAGTCAGTTTGATATTCTGTAATCAGTATTTAGTTCCACTGATTGTCATTTGATTTTCCTGAATGGAAATGAAGAAACATACAACATCCATTTGAGCTGAGAGACAACATTAAAGCAACACTAAGGAACTTTCAGTTTTCATTGATTTTGGCGGCACCAGTGGACAAAAGCGGTAGTGTTTTGCCTGAAAGAATACTACAGTTCCCATGAGGACTAGCGCGTGGCGTCGTAAATTGCTGCTCCCGATGGCATGCTGTCGGACTGAACTCGCCTTCATTTGTTTCCAGTGGCTGTGCGAAGAACGGATAGCGACGAGGTAATGAATCTAATGGTGGCTAAACAATGTTATGTCATGATGTGACGCATGCCGTAAAGCAGTCCACACATTTGGAGTTTTTTAGTGTGCAGGGTTCCTACCACCCTCCTCACAGCTGTTCAGTCCAGGTGAAAGCAATACTGACACCCTGAGGCCGTGACAGAGGGGTCATTCAACTAGTTGTAAGTCGAAGTATAATCACAAAAGATATTAAAATGTTTTATTAAGGTTGAAAAGTTCCTTAGTGTAGGTTTAAATTCACATTGTGTAACTATAACACATGTCGAGGGATTCTTTTTTCAAATTTGACAATTCTAAAATAAACACATTTCAAAAACTATGGAAGTGGAAATATTTGAGTAATAACTGAAGTTTCTGGTTTGTTTCAACTGTTTAGTTGCAACTTTATCAACTGTAAATGTGCAGAATAAGGCATTACATTTAGAAAATGTGATACTTGCATTAAATTTTAAGTTGGATCTTCTAAAATATTTGAAAGAATTCTTTGAAGAGATTTGAGCTTGTTAATTGAAATTTTATCTGATTTTAATCTTTTTTTTTTTAGTTAAATTTTTTTTTTTTTTAATTCAAATTTATCCATGAACTTTTTGGTTCATCATTTTTTTTTTTACCCCAAAATGACCATTTATCTTTAAGCAAAACATATTTCCCACTTTTAAGGACACTAATTTTTTCTAAATTAAAAAATCTCTGAAACCCCGATCGGCGGTTGAAGTTCCTGCGGCCGACCTTCTTCTTGTCATTGGCGTTGTTGACGTTGTCCGAGATGGCGGCGGAGGCCGAGGTGATCCCCCCGGCGGTGGCCACGCCCACTCCCACCGCCGTGATCACCAGGGATATGCCGAGGGTGAACGGCGCCAGGGCCAGGCCGGCGATGGCCGTCACGCCGCCCACGGCCGTGGTGGTGCCGCCCGTGATGCCGGCGATCTTAGCCTTCTGGTGGAAGTCGCTGAGGTCGTCGGCGATGGCGCACAGGGTGATGATGGACTGCCACAGGACCTCCGCCCGCTCCGTGAACACCTTGTTGAAGACGCGCAGGCCGCGGGAAACTTTGTCGGCCAGGATGCTGAAGGACCTGAACGTGGAACCGAAAACACTTTCAGGACTTATTTAATACTTTTTTTCCAGATAAGTTAAATCTTTCCAAAATCTGGACTATTTTATTCAACTTAAGGCTTCAGGAAGCTGCAATCAAATTAATAAAAGTCATTAGTCATCACGCAAGTGCAAAACTGAGTCTGTGGAAAGGCAGAATCCACCCTGGACAGGTTGCCCCACACACACACACACACACACACACCTTTAAGCAATTTAGAGGCAGCAATTAAGTCTAACATGCATGTCGTTGCACGTGTTTGTGTCATTTGTTCATTTTTCCTTCAGTTCAGCTGAATTTCACAGCTACCCAGAGACCTGGAAGTGAACCAGCGACTCTCATGATTTGATTTACTGGTTCTTCATTTGTTACTTTAAAGCACTGAAAAATCCATATCATCCACAATTTCTGCTGGATCAAACTTTCGGAAAAGGGTTGAGAATGCCATTGTGCTACGGTTAGCTGATTTTCCTGTCATTCCTGCTATATTGTGGATTTAAATTTTACTTCCCATGTACTGTAATGTTAACAAAAATTTCAAATCAATCGAGAATCCATGATTTAGTCTGGATTATTTCCAGAGTGTAATCACTTGCTTTTAGTCCCAATTTGAACAAAATTCATCCGTAATATTTTGAGTTATGTTACTAACAGATAAAACAGGTCCGACTGGAAGCGTAACTTCATTGGCTGATTTAATTAATGTTCATTTGAAGCATTTTCACACTGGGAACTGAAGTTTCTGCTGTTTTCTGAAGTTTACAAGAAAACAAAATTAGGATTAGGGAGAAATGGTGTGTCTGCGGCATTCTGGGAAAATAGTGCATATTCTGACTTTTTAAATAGGAAAAGTTCTGAATTTCCATTAAAAACAGGGAGAAACAAAATGTTTTTTTCATCTTTTGATCAATTAAAGCTTAAATATAAGATTCCAAATTCTCACCTTTTTAGATTCTTGCAGCTCCGCAGTTTCACATCAACATCATTCACCAATTTCCCAGCCCAACCGCCCACCACCCTCCTAAATTCCATTCTGAAGTTTAATTCATGTTCCAAAGGGAATATCAGGAACATATATTCCATACTAAATACAAATAATCTGAAACCTTCAACGTCATTGAAGACCCAATGGGAGGGTGATTTGGGGTTTGAACTTCCTGATGAGATTTGGGCAAAGGCTTTGGATCGAATACATTCCTCTTCAATCTGCCGGAGACGCACAGTTATCCAGTTCAAGATCATGCATCGTCTTCACTGGTCTAAAGAGAGACTAGCAAAGTTTACACCGAGTGTTGATCCCATCTGTGATCGGTGCAGGCAAGCACCAGATACTCTCTCACACATGTTCTGGTCTTGTATAAAACTACATAATTTCTGGCAGTCCATATTTAAAACCTTTTCAGATGTGTTACAAGTACCTTTTCAACCTTCTGCTATTACTGCCATCTTTGGAATAACTCCACAATACATTCGCCTTAACCACCAGAAACAAAATACGATACCTTTCGCATCTCTCATAGCTCGGCGTTTAATACTTCTGAAGTGGAAGGAGAAACTTCCTCCAACATTCCAGATGTGGATCAATGATATTTTGCATCATTTGGTACTAGAAAAGATACGTTACTCTACAAGAGGATGTATTCATAAATTTTATGCTAGATGGAAACCTTCTTTGAGTTATATAGAGAGGTAAGATATTAACATTGGTATTCTATAAGACTGATCCTGTATTATACTTAATTTAAGATCTATAAGGACCATACATGCCGATTTTTTTTTTTTTTGCTTGTTTATGTTTTAATCTTCTTTACTTTTTTTAATATTATTATTACCTTTTCCTGTAAATATAGATTTGTTCAACAATATGTACATGTTATGTGTAATGCAAAGTTGTCAAAGGTACAGTAATATTGTTCAAGGGATGGGGCTCTGTTGGAGCGGGGGGGGTGTTTGTGTTTGCATTTGTACTATTTTTGACCATATACACCTTTGAATTTATGTATGTTGTACACTCTGTATGGAAATTTAAATAAAAAAAGACTTGGTGCCAAAAAAAAGAGGGAAAAACAAGGATCCTGCATTGGATTTGCACTGTGGAGGTCTGTGCAGGAAGGAGCATGATTCTTCTGATGACTGTAAAGATTTAAGAAAGGTATTTAGATCTCCAGCCCCTTTCAGTGGTCTGGATCTGGATCTGGACCCCCCTGCAGTGTAAGACGATATCAGTTCTAAACCCGACGATCCCGAACACTCACTTTGACTCGTCCTCTTTGAGGATTTGATCCTCCTCGTCCGACGGCACCTCGTCCCATTCTGAAACACAAACACAGTTTTGAATAAATGCAGAAAGCGGAGTGTTGGAGTTCCTGCAGTGTGACTGAGACTCACGCTCCACAGTGTACCACCACTCCATCAGACTGTCGGTGTCCTGAAAACCAAAACGAACCACATCAGCTCACGACTGGCACAAGCAGGAAAACTGCATCCTCACTGTGATCAGCGTCAGAAACCGACCCCTTCCTCTTCCTCGTCTTCGTCCTCCATTCCCTCTTTGGCGCGCTCGTCCATCTGCGCCGCCTGCCACTCCGCCTGAATGAGGTGGGAGGGGCGGACGTGACGACAATGACAACAATAACAACAACAAAGCGAGCGGGTGGCTGCGTCACCCAGCTGAAAACAGCACGACTCCAGTCTTTTGTGCTCGTGTGTCTCAGCTGCCGTGTGACTGGATGCTATGCAGCCGGACCGGTTCGGTCACATGGCGCAGGACCGAGTTCCTTAAAAACCACAGATCACTGTCCTGACAGTGAAAAACAACAAGTCACAGTCTGTCCTCGGACGTTGGATGAAATAAACAAAGAGCCACACTGTTTTGTTGATGATTTGTTTTGATGCTTTGTTTAGATTTTCAAGACCGATTCTCTCAATTTTATTGTTGCTCATCAAGTAAAAAACTTGTGTTTTTCTTACAGATGGGCGTAATGATTCAAGTAAATTAGTCAATCCGATTTATATTTTTGAACTTCCATTGGAGTCACAAGAAATAAACTTCTCGCTTTTATTTAATGAACCAAATAGAAGCAATGTCCAAAATATTAGCTCTTCATAAAAGGTGCAGAAATATAGAAAATCGAAGTAATTTAAAGGGAGAGTTTCATGATTTATTGATTTATTCACTTCTAAAGGGCAGATGAAGTTGAAACCTGTTTAAATTGGACATTTGTGCTTTCTGAAAGAATTTTGAGCTAGCTTAACCCGCCGAGGATAGCTTTTATGTTTCCATTTATTGCCAATATTACTGAAAGACTTCCATATTACTGTCAGGATGAATCCTCCTTTAAAACAATGTAATTCATGAAATATTAACATCACGCTGGTTCTAATCCAGGAGTGTTAAACATAAAGCCTATAAGCTAACTAGCATTAGCCTCAAAGTCATACAGTTAGGGTGAGTTTGTAAAAACATGCAGAATGCTGGTGATATATTAGCTTTTGGTACATTTCACTGTATTTTGCTGCAGAAAGTTGAATTAAAATGGGCTTTAAGTTGAGATTGTATTCCTTTCTCTGAGTAATTGTACGCATGCACGCCTAAATCTTTCTTAAATCTGATGATTTAAGTGCCTGAAATCAGAATAATTCTCATTATCAATGTGCAACAGTTTCATCACAAAGGGAAAGCTCGATAACAAGGCTTCACTCCGGTCGTGCACGTTCCTGCTGCTGTGTCTGGGTGTGTAAAGGTGGTGAACTTTACCCTGGCAGCCTCGGACAGGTAGTCACTGGACGTAGCTCCGGGTGGAAAGTCACTATCGACGTCCATGACTTTACTCTGCAACACAAATTGAACATTTTTTAGAAAACCTGACAGTAGGCTACTAAAAGAAGAAAAACCTCTGTGTGTGTCCTACAAACACACACACTCACCTTTGACTTGCGCTTCTTGAAGCCTTTAAGCTTCAAGTGTTTCTTCTGCGGACGACAAAAACTGATCAGCACAGGCTGAGCTGAGTGACGGTGCAGAAATGTGAAGAGCGGCGGATCAATACCGGTTTGTAGGTGTCCACTTCATCCTGCTCACTGTCGTCCATCTCTCTCGAGAAATCTTTTCCTGTCGGCTCGTCGTCATCGAACTCGTCCTGTCGAAATCAGCTGGAGTCAAAACCACAGACTCTCCACTGAACCAATGGGAAACCTCTACTCACCGCATACTGAGGACCGTCGTCGTCGAACCCATCTGCTTCATCCGCCTTCGCCTTGTTCTTCAGTTTGCTCTGCTGAAAAGGGGGAAACGTAAAAAAATGATCAGAATCAGGTTTGTCTCCCTGCAGAGAATCAGTGATTTTCTGTATGAATACCAGCTTGTAGTCCTCCGTCCTGAACAGTTCCTCGTCCAGCTCCTCGGCCGAGGAGGCACTCTTCATCTTCTGGGCGAGTGTGTCGTCCAGCATGGCGTCCTGATTTCAGACACATTGACGGAGGAGTTAATAAACCCAGTGGAGACGCAGGTCGAACATCGATGCCACCTTTTGGTTTTGAAGAGGAACCATTTCTGTTTAATAACCAGTTCATGCAATACGTTCAGCTGAAGTTACATGAGTTGGTGGGAGGAAGATGCTCTAACACGTTTTAGTTTGAAACTTTAAAGTTTGTCTTTGTTTGTTTCTCAGAGTATACCAGATGAAAATGTCTGTATTTTCACAATTATGAGAAAAAAATGACTAAAAATCCTTCTGATGCAAAATACATGAAATATCCAAAAGATTTCTCTAATAGCTGTTGCATTGTGGGTGTTTTAACACTCTCACCCTGACAGTATGGCTTTGAGGCTATTGCCTTCATGGCATCACATATCTCAGCTTGGCTCTTAGGTTATGATGGTACTGTGGATATTTAACATTTATTTAAAGTCAAGCCTTATTTATTTAAAGTTAATTCTACAAACAGTGAATGACTACTGGGTGTGGCGCCGCTGTGTCAATCCCAGGAACTCTATACACACTTCCATTGCATCACCATGTGACTGGAGCTCAGAAATGAGACAGCAGCTCTGCAGCTTTACGACAATTTTCACAACAAAATAATTCACTGTAACTTCAGCAACATGTCAACAGAGTGACTAATCTAGCATTAGTAGTGGTATTACACCGAGTAAAGAGTTAAATGAAGCTGCAGCCAAACCTCCAATTAGATCTTTATCTGCTCATCTGAATGCAGTGGAAACAAAACTGAGCGTTACCTGAGATTTCTTACGGGCTGTGTACGTGCCGCTCGCACCAAAACTTTCATCATGTGCTTTATCCTGAAGGGGAAAAAGAAAAAAAAAATCCTGTCACGTGACATTCTCATAGCAGAGCACACAGTGAAGAAACGGTGCAGCAACACTGAACCTTTGAGCTCTTGCGAGGTGTGTATCCAGTCGCCCCTTTAGGTCCTTCACTCGTCTGGAGAGGAAAAGGCTTTTTAATAAACACACAATAAGAGTCCAACTATAATAAACTATATTAAACATGCATTATCTGTTGAACCAACAATTTCCGTTATATGAATAGCTGTCATATGTTTCGATTCTTTTTCTTGGCTGTGTAAAAATACACACTTTGTGTTTTTTTTCCTATTCGGGATGAAGTGGAGCAAGCCCTCTTTGTTCTATCTTTACTAGTTTTGCTTTGTTGTTTTATTTTTCTCACCAAATACTGGATTAGTGAGGAGAATACAGTATATGAACCCATGGTGGAGGTTTGTACACAGTATTACCTCCAAAAGACAAGCTATATGTTCTTTGCTCTTCCAGTTAAACAATAAAAACCAGTCCAGGAGGAGCTGGAGACCTTGTCTGCAGAGATGGTGAATCCTCTGCGTGGCACAAACTTGATTTTCAGCTTCTTCTGTCGTTTCTGAGGACAAAAGTTAAAGCATGTTAGAAATTCTTGTTTAAAAAGTCTTCAGCATGAGAAGAAATATTCAAAAAAGGGAGCTGACCTCGTCCTGATGGCCGTCTCCTCCATCCTCCTCCTCCCCTGTGCTCCCCTCCAGCGCCGTTCCCTGTTCAAACGCTTCATTAATAAATCGTTCCAGATATATCAAAGACATACAGATGCATACAAAACAGAAAAAAATAAATTCCCATTTAAACACGTACACACAGCACATGCAGATATATCCATGTTCATTAATATGCATAAACGAAAAATACAGTTCTACTCTTAAAAAAATATTTAGTCCAAAATGCTTTGAAAGCAGTGGAGTTAAAGTATCTCTTTCACTGCACTGATTCTAATCTGACGACAAAATCCCTTCAGTTTGACTGAAGCTGAAGGAAAACATCCAGCTTCACGGCCTCAGGCGGGACGAATGGGAGGCAGCGTGCGTTTACAGGAAAACTAACGATAGTTTCAATTTGATGAATTACTGAATTCCACAGATGTTTGCGCTAATCTGGTACCACTGAATGTCAAATTATTTGAGTCATCACAACATGAAATGCAACAAAGTCTACTTTGATATTAATGCACAAGGGAGCAGAACCTGTAATATCATTATGAGAGATAACAATAGAACTATTGGGGAGTCAACATAATATGTAAGTCTATAAATGTACGTCTGGTTAGACAGATAAAGTGTTACAGAACTTGATTTTACTACATTAAAAAGGAGGTATACTTTGAATTTATTAAAATGATAAAGCATACAGGAAACAGAAGTTTACTTGTCTTTATGTCATAGCTTATTCTCCATATATTTAAGCTTTTCTTAGCTGCATTTAATGCAATAATATTTATCCAATAACATGCTGTTTTAGGAGTGTATTCAATAAAAATACAAAAAAAAATGAATAAAAAAATGAATGAAGGCTTTTCAATCTGAGAGGATAATAAAATAAAGTGAATAACAAAGAGCTCCCTGAAAGTTTTCCTTCTATCTGGAGTGGATAAGGTTCGACAGCCGACAGGTACTTCACCTCAGACCATCTGCGGACGGAGCCTTTCTTGCTGATGCTTTTCTTATCGAGGCCGTCGTCCTGTCACAGAGGAAAGAGTCACGAGAGCAAGATGATTATCTCCGCTGTACAGATTAACTTTGACCCAATACCAGGTCAGTGGATTTTACTGAGATCTTCGGTCTTCAAGCAGGAAGTGTTAATAAAAACGGTTAATCCCAGAAACCTACCTGAGATGAAAGCTCATTCCCTTGCTTCCCTCCGAGGCCAAAGGAATTCGTGGAAGCTCTTCGCAGCAGCTGATTCACTTTGCTCTTCAGAGGTTTTTTCTAGGGAGAAACCAGACAAATGTAAAAGCAGATACACCCATTTGCTTTCTTTCCAATTGCTAATTTAATAAAAACACACCTTGTAGTCCATCTGCTCTCCATCTTCAGTCTCTCCAAAAGATGTCTGGAAGTCTGAAAAATAATCCTGGAGACACAAACGCATCTCAGTTGACAGATGAACGGAAGCATTCGTCATTACAGCGACCAGAAGTTTCGTCCTGGAGAAATAAGGATATACTAGACCAGGGCTGTCAAATATAAGGCTCACGGGCCAAACCCAGTCCGCAAGAGTATGCCATTGGTTCCAAATGTCAACAAAAACATTGATTTTCAATAAATTTCTTAGATTAGAAGACAACACAACATTGAGCCCAAGCTGGGATATTAGCGATGCTGCCATGAATGCTAGCAAGCTAGCATTAGCCTAGTCATGCTGTTAGAGTGAGTTTGTAAAAACACCCATAATGCAACAGTTATAGAAGGTTTTTTTTTTTTTCGACATTTCACTGCATTTTGCACTAGATGGTTTCATTAAGATGTATTTTATATTGAGACTGTAGCAATTTTCTGTCATAACTGTAAAAATAGAGACGACTAAATTAACTAAAAGGTCCATCCAATATTTTACACATCAATCATCAGAAAGCTGAGAAGATTTTCCTGCCTTAGAGGATTTCCGTGGGATGGGGAGTGTCCTGCTTCGAGCCTCCATGTCATCAGGAAACTTCTCCTAAAATGAAACAATTGTGATTATAACAAACAAAAACCATTAAAAATCCAAACCAAAGAAGACAAGCAGACTTGACTCACCTTCGAATCTCTTCTGGAGAGCAGGGACATCCTGAACTTCTTGTCCTTCCTCTGTAACAGACGTTTAGATCGGGGTGAAGCTACGCGTAAAGGAAAGTCAACAGAAGACGTCACAGAATGTCCAATAGTCGGTTCTACCTTCTGGTAGCTTCCAGAACCGTCCTGCTCCTCGCCGGTCGTCCCTTCAAGGTCCATCTTTGACTGGATGAACCAGCAGTACTTTAGTTCATTTGTCCCATTTGAAAATTGTGAACATTAAGAAAAGCAAAGAGTCACTGACCTTCAGCGACTCCCTCCTCAGCTTCAATGTTCCAGACTTAAAAGTGACAAAATAGGTCAATAATTATGTTTCAAAGAACATTGATGCGAGTTTGATGTAGCAAAGCCAACATATTGGGAGATTCTTACTGGCTTGAAGTCGGGGTTGACCTCAGGGCTGTCCTCAGGCCAGTCCTCCACACACCGTTCCTGTTGGAAAAGGTCCATGAAGCACAGTTCATGTTTGGGTAGCTCCAGTTCCTCAGACAATACAGCAATAAAGACCCAAGTGGGTGGATCAAGGGGTACAGTGATGCAGTCTCCTCAAAGCAATGAGATACTACTTCAAATCTGGGCGAGGCCTCCTTGTGGAGGTTGGCATATTTTTCTTACATTTTTAAAAACAGGCTGGTGGAGTTGCACTCCAACACACTCCTGGTAATGATGTACTCATAAAACCATTTATTTAAGGCCAATGTGTTCCCTGCATGAGATGTAACCAGTCATATTAATCGACTGTCTCTTTACTGTGGTTCACTGCCGCAGCGTTAAAGACGCACCTGCCCGATGAGCAGGATGTCCTCAAAGACAACAAAGTTCTCAGATTCCACTTTCTTCATTTCCTGTAACAGAAAAGAATCCAAACTGTATTTTTAAAATCACCGACATTCCTCATTATTAGACATATTCCATTATAAGAAGTCATGGCTCAACGAATCATCGATCACATACCGGAGTTTTCGGTTTCGTTCGTATAACCGGTTTTGGAAGAGGTTTGAAGAGCGGTTTCGGTGGAACTTTTGGTTCGTTCGGTTCAGGTTCAGCCTATCCGCAAGTCAGAAAAGCAATCATGATCAGAGGACATGTATGAGGATAGCATCGGGCATCGAGCAAAGTGATGAGAGTTGTTTCCTACTGGGATCGTGGGCTGTGGCGGCCTCTCTGGTTTTGGTGGTTTGGTTCGAGGTAGCGGCTTTGGCGGACGTTTGGTAGTCTGTGCCTGAAATGTTTAAAAAAAAGAAAAAAAAAAGGCGTAAGTGGATGTTAAATTATTCAAATCTTTCTTTGCACATATGCCAAATGGTACGCACGTGCATCATGCTGGCTGGAGAACGGCTTGACGACATGGCCAGATTCCTGGCCCGGCTGAAGGGGGTCGGCTGAAAGATCTC
Organism: Salarias fasciatus; assembly: GCF_902148845.1. Taxonomy (NCBI): domain Eukaryota; kingdom Metazoa; phylum Chordata; class Actinopteri; order Blenniiformes; family Blenniidae; genus Salarias; species Salarias fasciatus. The sequence continues at coordinate 7,748,115 of NC_043747.1, forward strand.
GTGTTCGGTTCCTCCGGGGGTCGTCAAGACGGTCGCAGGGGGGGTTTTAAAAGGCTTGGGAGGAACCGGGGGAGGCACGGTTGGCTTCTTCTTGAAGATATCTGGTGACGGCGTCACCTCTGCCGCATTGCTAGGGGTGGTCTCAAAAATACCGTCCGAGGACAGTGGTTTGAAGATGTCTGGAGTTCCATTTGAAGAACTCTGGTCAAAAGGGGTATGTGCTTTTGAGGGAGTTGAACCAAATGGGTCGTCCAAACCAGAAACATCTTGGAATAAATTCTTGGTGAATGGACTTTGAAACGGATCGACTGAATCCGTGGATGAAGTTGAAAAAACATTCACTTTTCTCCCAGAAATGGGTTCAAACAGATCCCTCTGGTGAGTCTGGGGCTTTTGTTTGCTTCCTCCGTCGAGGTCCAGTTGTCCATTTTCAGCTGGAGACGACTGAAACAGCTCTGCTTCTGTGACGGTGGCGGCGGTGAAAAACGGGTTTCCTTTGGCAGGATGTGCAGACTGGAAGAGATCCTCTTCATTATTTAAAAGGGGTTTGAAGGGATCCACCTTCGCAAAGATATCCTCCATTTTTCCAGCAGAAAAATCCTCCACGTGACCTTTAAAGAGATCAGATCTTTTAGACCGCTGTGTGTGGGAGTGCTGTGTTCAAGTGAGTCACATGACAGAAGTTACCATTTGGGATTACATTCTGGTCCAATGTCAACGTCTGGACCTCGGGTTCAGAGAACGCGTTTGCTGTCATCTGAACTTCAGCTTCAGGAGGGGAGCTTTGAAATTCAGAAGGAGGTTCAACGATGTAATCAACCTCCACATCTTGTGAAGACGTTGTCCCTCCATCATGGCTCTGGTAACCGTTGCTGCCCGACTGCTGACGGTAGAACACAAATTTATATGTACCAAGTACTGATCCTAACAATTCCAGTCACATTTCAAAAAGCAGATATCTACTTACCAAGTAGTAATCATAGAAAGGGTTCATTCTGGTAGAGGCTCCATTCATTCCGTTCTGGTGATCAAATAAAGGAAGAGGGAAGTAATGTCAACGACACGAATTCCTGAAACTGGGTCAAGTGAACATCAGATTATATCTGAAGCCGTCACTTGATCTCTTCTGGCAAATCACACAGCGTGACCTCGGACACCTGGAACGTCAAAATAAATGAGTATTTTCTAGAACCCGGTTGAAGTACCACAGTCTGGATTTTGTATAACAGCCAGAATGTCATTTTTTACTTCGCAGATAAACACTGTCAAAGTCAAACAAAGCCGGTCTGATGGCATCTAAAAGTTGCAAGTCACCGTGAGAGACGGAGCGGAGTGCACACTCGATTCATCGCTTCGTTTGACTTATGAAGCACTGATAACATTCATCTCATGACACTTAACGACAACCGACAGCATCAGGACATCAAAGACGAACACAATAAACAAAACTATTTATACTTCATCCATCGCCTTGGGCCAATTCCTTTTACCCATCCGGTTTCTCGGATGCGGTGGGAAGCCACATTAGGGAGAATCGGGGGGGGTGATGGGGTCAAAGGTCGTGCTCAAGGAGCAGCACTTGTGACCTGTCCGCTGTGGGACTCAAACTTGCCAACTTTGGATTCCAAACCTGCTTCTCGAGCCTGCCTCAAAGGATTAGTCATTTGCATGACAGCATGAACAAATCAGCATCCCCTGACCCAGAGTACAACAGCAGAAAGACGACTCCTCCAAGTCTGGTTCTGCAGAAAGTCGTCTCCTCTGAGTCTGGTTCTGTAGGCTTCTTAAAGGGACTATCTTCTTTCCACCATCTCCTCTCGTTACTCGGATGTAATTGTTGGTTTTTCCTCTGTAAACATGCCTTGAAATGTTCGTGTTGTTTCTGATGGGATGCCAATAAAATTGAATTCAATCATTTATAACTTTCAAGTGTTTAGCTCAAGGGTACTGTGGAAATGTCATGTAAACGAGCCCTATGTGAGCAACTGGTAGTCCTGAATGCTTAAATTTACACACAGTATACTAAAGTTGAAGACAAAGCTTGCAGCCATATTTTTCTTCTCTATCGGGCTCAGCAGTGCAACACTGTCGCATGACCACTGTTACAGCAGACTGAAGTCAAGTGAAGCATTTCCCTCCTTATGTATGAACCCAAACGTGCTTTTGCTGTTTCGCAATGGTTCCATCGTTTATTCGGTTATTAGCAGACTTGCATAAGTACTGAGAATTTACAGGCATTAGCTCAAAGGAGCTGGAACATCCTGACAGAAATGCCAGAAATGTTCCTTCAGTGTCACCGACTCTTCTTCTTCTTCTTCATGGGAAAATCTCTGTGACAATACAAACACGTTTATAGAGCACAAAGCATGTGACGCATACTTCAGTGATCTGGTCTGTAATCTCTGCCAGTCAGTAGAATGTAAACAAACACTGAACAAAACATCCGCCACCATTTGTGCAATCATTTTTTTTTTTTTTAAAGGGACGAAACGAGACGGTGGTGTTGACTTTTCCCTCCAGTTTTTACTTAAATCAAGAATGATCATTAGAAAATAAAGCATGTTTTGAGATGAATGTCACACAGATGTGATCCACTCACCGTGTGCTCATGTTGGAGAGGGCTCTGAGAAACCTTCTTCAGCATGTTTTCAAGAGCTGCCACACTCTAAACAAAGAAAAATCCATCCAACATTCCAGGTTAGTTAAGGTATAAATCCTACATTTGCAGGGTAGAATCGTCTATTTTTATTAAAATGCATTTTCTTGAACAGAAGTCCCTTTGGATTTAATGCAGATTAATAAAAACATACTTAGCATAAGCATTAAAGCAAGTGTTGATGTTCATGCTAATCGTGTGCGCACATGATTATCATAGAAAACTTCACAAAAATCATGCTGACTTTTTATTTCAGTCCTACTACAAAGCCACTGAAATGCTAATACTGTCCTTTTGGTTCTGCTTTGTTTGTTTTTTTGTTCGTTTGTTTTAAGTTTCGAGTTTGCCAAGGGGCACGTCACATTCTGTTTTTAGCATTATTATTCAATAATTTGTCCCACACACGAAAAAACATAAAATACACATACATACAAAAAAAGTGCTTATACTGAGGTGAAGCAATCAATCACACACAAACCTGAAAATAAATCCATAAAGCTAAATCGTTTTTTTTATGAAAATGCATATGTGCTAAATAAACTACTCTTTATTATTATTCCTAATTGATAAAAATTAACATCTACAAGACACAATTCTGTTAATCTTCCATTTATATTTATACATAAGCAGACTTTTTAAATCTGGATTGAATGTACACACACCTATCCAGACATAATGACACATATCTAGTCTAGCATGTCTGAAAGGAGGCAGGATGAAGTAAAACTGATTTAATATACACAAATATTCAATACTTCAATTTTACAACCTTCTTGAGTCTCACATCAGAAAGAAACTAAATATAAATCAATACTGTCAGGTAACATCTTCTAATAAATAGTCAAACATAAAACTATTTGGACTCAGGTGACACACGTCATGCGTCTCTGTATAAATCTGTGACCTGTTTTTACAAATCATCAAGCAGTTAATCCATGCAACACATCAGAATTTAAAAAAAAAAAAATCCTAAACACACTCAGCTATTGAGTTTCGAGCGCAGTGACGAAAGCTGATTGTTTTCATTGTTTCCACACAAAAGGCCTGAACTGGCGCTGACGGTGTTTCTCCACCCTGTCTGCTGCTGCACCCGTCAGCAGAGGAAAAACACTGTCCTACAGACCGCAAAATCAACAAGTTACTGACCTATGTGTTGGGAAAAAGCATCAACTAACAACGTTTGCAGAGAAAACGCAATTTAATTAGAGAATTTTTTTTTTTTTTTTAATACTCACAGATCTCCTCTCCCCAGACGCAGTTTCTGTCTCCACATGTTGATCTTCCCTCAAACCATTCTCCTTATAAAGAAAACAATTAAAGAGAGAAACGTGCTTTATGATTTACACACAGTCCCTGGTTGCACTGCGCAAGGACCAAACACAGAAAAAGTGATATATTATGAAGAGTCAGATGAAACCAGAGGGATAATTTCACTCACCATGGCGTCCTCCCTCATGGTGCGGAAATCCCGCTTCGAAGCGCTGAAAACGGTTAAATCCGCATCGAAAAAAAAGCGCAGTTTGCAACACTCACGTTTCTAATTGCCTGCCGGATCGATTCACCTGCGTCAGGTTCCCTGTGAGACACCTGAGCTCCACCCGCGCGTGAGCTCAGAGGAAGACCGAGGCGCGCGCATGCGCGGTGAGGATTCATCCAATGAGAAGATGCTGTTTCTCTCATTCAGTGAACTGATATGAGCTGAGAGAGTGTGTGGAATTCAAGGTTCCAAAGTCCGAACTTATCTCTGATTTCCTATCTCTATATATCTATATCTACTTTTTATATCTATAAAATATTTGACAATTTTCCTCAGAAATCTGCAAAGTGGGAATTAAGACACTAGAAAAGTGGTTCTAATCCTCCTCTATAACTTTTTTGTATTTAAAAACATTAGTTTAATGATTATCCATACTATTATTACCCATACTATACTACTACTACTAATACTACTGATAATAATAATAATAATAATAATAATAATAATAACAAGAAGAAGAAGAAGCATAAATAATAATAATTTTTAAATACAAAAGGTACAGAAGAGGATTAGAACCACTTTTTAATGTCTTAATAAAAAAAAACTTTATTTTCTTTATGAGCCCCAAAAAAGAAAAAAAAAGTCAAAATTCTGGGATTAAAATCAGAATTAAAAACTTTCAATAATTTCTTCTTTCATTCTTTGTGCGGTAAAAGAACTTTAAAGAGATTCAATGATTTGTTTCAAAGATCATGATACTTTTTTCAACTCATAAATCTAAAATGATTTCAACATTTACCCACTCTGGAATCTGAAAAGTTTCACGTTTATACGACATTTTGAAAATGATGTCTGTTTACAGAGAAACCACACAAAGGCATTTTGAAAAAGTTGTCTTTTCAGCCGTTCAGCATCGTTGTCACGGAAACAGACGCCCAAAAACAGTTTAACATTTTCACTTGAATTTGTTATGTAAAGGGGATTACAGTGTTTTCTCCACTATTATGCCGGTGAGCCTCTGTGACGTTGTTTCCGGTGGGTTTTCCGGTTCTACCGGGTTGACACGCGCCTCCTCACCTTTGCCCCCCCTCCCTTCCCTCCCTCTGCACTCTCTATGCAGACGGACCGGTTCGCCCTTCCCCGTGAAACCGGGCGGAGCGATCCAGGTGTGTTGGCATGTAGTGACGGAGGAAACTTTCTTTTTCTTTTGTTTTTAAACTCTCTTTTTTTTTTGAAGGAAGTTAAGATTTTTACAACATCTGAAGAATTATACAAACTATACAGAGTAGATGTAAAAGGCAACCACAGCATTTACAGCAGTTTATCACTTGATGGTATACAGGATTTTAAAGTAAAGAATCAACAGATAAATCATTTAGTTACCTGATTTTGATTCCACATTCACCCCATCAAAGTCAGAGTCCTCACATATCTCATCCCTACAGTCCGAAGTTGCACAAAGGAATCAATCTGTTTTTTTCTCCATAAATTCACATTTTTATGTCAATCCAGTTATTTGTTGTCAGTTCTTCACTTTGTTTTTGCTTTTTTTTCTCCCTGCAGCTTGTCATACATTAGGTATCCATGTATGTGTTTTGACCTCTGCAGATAGATAGATAGATAGATAGATAGATAGATAGATAGATACATAAATAGAAACATAAATAGATACTTTGTCTGTTCTTCACTAAAAACAGAAATTTATCTTCAACGCAGCTTAATCCCAAATTGAAAGCAAACTTATAAACACATCTACACAGAACAACAGATCAGAACAGCGCAGCTTTTTTACTATTCAAAACATTTATTGCAAAGCGGATGAACGACTTCTTGTAAATGTTTCTCCAGATGGTGGCAGCAGCACGAGGGAGTGGAGGAGGAGGAGGGAGGAGTCCTCAGTGATGAAGGGGGTTTTCAGTTCAGTCAGAGGCAGTTAAGATGCTGTGGTTGTTTTTTCCTGGCTTGGTTGATTTTGCTGGAGAGTTTTTGTTTTTTTAGGCGGAGGTGAGGATGTTGAATCAGGATGAGATGTTGCAGATGAGTGGATATCAATGAAGGATGTGTAAACAGACGACAGAAGTCCTGTTTCCTGACGCTGCCGTGCCTTCTTGTAAGCTGAGTCAGCATGTTGTGTGAAGGTCAGACGGGGGTCAATCTCTGCCCTGAGATACTTGCAGGTACCTGCTCCACCAGCTGACGGTGGATGCTGAGCAGTTGGAGCAGTTGCTCTGGGGTTTTCTGGGTTTTTCCCTCTGGACCTACAGCTCCTTTGATTTAGAGATACTTAACTCTAATGAGATTTCAGTGAAAGTTTGGACCACGACGTGGACTTCCTCCTCGTGCTGCTGGGAGTCAGTCAGATGGGTCACCAAGGTCAAATACATTTACACAGTATAAAAAAATGGGGAAACAACATAATGTAATCATGTTCTTTGTATGTAAGTGGACTGAGTGAGAAAGAGTCTGGTGCATGAAGCTGCAGAAAACATTTTAGTTTGGGGTTTTGGAGCTACTGTAGTGGTGAACAAATAGAAAGAAACTAATTTTGACATCAATTTTGACATCACTAATTTTCACGTCTGAAATTTGTGTCAACATTAATGTTACCAGCACAAGATAATATAAGTGCTGCTTACTTAGAATTATTTTGTTATCACCACTGAATGAAATTAAGGTTTACTTTCATTTTTTTTCCTCATAGAATGTAAAGCTCTCCATGTCCTGTGGTTCATGTAATGGGTTTGCTTTATTTTATTTAAAAAAAAAGAAAGAAGGACTTTTAACGTCTATGTCTTATGATGAAAATTTTGCCTGAGACATCAAGTGATTCCAAACAACAACAACAACAACAAAAACATAACAATTAAAAAAAAAGTTTACTTAAGAATATTAGGTAAAAACAACAAAACAACCTAAGGCTCGATCTGCACACCAACAATTTCAAGTGAAAATGAAAGAACTTTTGTAGGAAGGCTGTCTGGAGGAATGTGACCAGATGAGGAAGAACACACACACACACACACACACACACACACACACACACACACACACACACACATTGAGTGAGAGAGAAGAGAGACAGACAACATACAGGAGTTTTTGCAGAGGCAGGACACAATATCAGACTAAAGCGTTTAGTCGCATGCAACAACAGTCTCATCATGAAACTAACAACACTTGATTAAATAAAGCGTCACTGCCTTCTTTCAATCAAGAACAAACCTTTGTTTAATCATAACGGCATGCAATGAGACGAGCTGAAACTATACACACATGACAATTTGACATTTGATTTAACGGTTCATGCTAAAAACATTGTGACAGACAAAATAACATTATGACATTTAATTTTTATATAATAGTAATTCTGCACATACACTACTCGATGGACAATGCCAACAATCCTTGCCTCTGCAGTGGATAACACCAAACTTTTTTGAAATGAAAATCCAAAAACAATGAATTTTCCTTGGAGAAAACTACTAATTCACTAAAAAAAAAAAAATTGTTTGCCTTTTAGTTTATTAGCTAAAAAAAAGTTTAAAAATGGAAAATATATATTTCTGGTGCCATATGTGTGTATTCGTACCTTCTAGAGCAAAGACGGTCAACAATTTAAAATCCATTGTGTTTTTCTGAAGTACCAGAAAAAAACCTCCACTGTGCTGTGCAGGCCTTTTGACAGTCCCTTTAAATGTATGTATTGTCATGGAATTTTATTTAAAAAAGTATCCTAGGCCAGTCACGGTGCTAAAAACCCCACAAACATATATTCCAGAAAAAACGTAAAATCTTCAAGTATATCCATTCTTGGTTCTTGAAGTCTTCCATCGTAGTTCTCCTCGGAAAATCAGGCAGAGTCAGAGTCAGAATGCAAAAGGAGGACTTTATTCCCAAAAAACCCTCCGGCAGCCAGGCCGACCAAAGAACTGACGTCCCGACCGCTCTCCGCTCCATCTATTTATACTATTTTTTGGGAGTTCGTCAACTCTCAATGGACTCTTCGTCAAGACACAATTGTTCAAAACCATTTGTTGTCCTAAACCATTCGTTGACTCTCAATTGACTCTTTTCCCCCCTCCCTACAAAGGTCAATGTCCGTGACCCCTTGGGAGGCCCTCTCAGCCTCCATCAAGTCTCCAAATGCCAGGTGTTGTGCAACAAATCATAGTGTCACATTTCTTGTCCAATGAGCCTCATTTGCACCAGAGGGAGACAGAGAGACAATTGACCTGTAGTCTTAGCTTTAGAAAAAAACAAACTGTCCAGCTGCCAAGAGGCTGCCGTAAAAATGAAAAATGGCAGGCTGGCGAACAGAAAAAGGATACATGTCTTTTCTACGCCTGTGTCCACTAGCACACTATAACTAACAGAGACATGCATTACATGAACAATAGTAAATAACATAATATAATAAGCATGATGTAAAGAATATTATAAAATTATTCAACAGTATATTAACCAGATTGGTAACACTGTACTTGAAGCATACCTGTAAAACGAATTATAAGTAGTTATAAACACTCATAAATGATCACAATACTTGATAACCCACTATACAGCATAGGGTTAGGATTAGGGTTAGGGTTAGACACCAGGTCCTGGCCTTAATTGATGTTATAAAGCATTGTGATTATTTATGAGTGTTTATAACTATAGTTATACAGCACTGTAATGGAATTATAATGCTTTATAAATGTACTTATAATGCATTATACAGGTATGCTTCAAGTAAAGTGTCACCACCAGATTCAAACCCAGTATTGCTTAAATATTGTACAGCTCAATCAGTTTAAGGTGAAGAAAACCATTTGCATTTTCATTCGGTAAACTTCATTCAGCTATCTATTCAGCTATTCATTTTGAATAGTGGCACCAACATGCAAAGATTAATAAACCATCACCATTTGGCCCTCTGCCTGACACAATTTCTAACGGCCGTCAGATCTTTGTATGACCGGAGTAGGAGTCTGGTCCGCATTGCCGGCAGTAAGTCGGACCTGTTCCCAATGCATGTTGGACTCCAGCAGTGCTGCCCTTCATCACCGGTTCTGTTTATAATCTTTATGGACAGAATTTCTAGGTGCAGCCAGGGGCTGGAGGGGGTCTGGGTCTGGGACCACAGGATTTCATCTCTGCTTTTTGCAGATGATGTTGTCCTGTTGGCTTCATCGAACCCGGACCGACAGCATGCACTGGGGCGGTTCACAGCCGAGTGTGAAGTGACAGTTATGAGGATCAGCACCTCCAAATCCGAGGCCATGGTCCTCGACCGGAAAAAGGTGGTCTGCCCTCTCCAGGTTGGTGGAGAGACTCGGGCCAAGTGGAGGAGTTTAAGTATCTTGGGGTCTTGTTCACGAGTGAGGGACGGATGGAGCGTGAGATTGACAGGCGGATCGGTGCAGCGGCTGCAGTGATGCAGTCGTTGTATCGGTCTGTCGTGGTGAAGAAGGAGCTGGGCCGAAAGGCGAAGCTCTCGATTTCCCAGTCAATCTACGTTCCCACCCTCACCTATGGTCATGAACTTTGGGTCATGACCGAAAGGACAAGATCCCGGACAAGCGGCTGAACTGAGCTTCCTCCGGAGGGTGGCTGGGCGCCTTAGAGATAGGGTGAGGAGCTCAGTCACCAGGGAGGAGCTCGGAGTAGAGCTGCTACTCCTCCACATCGAGAGGGGCCAGCTGAGGTGGCTCGGGCACCTCTTTATGATGCCTCATGGACGCCTCCCTGGGGAGGTGTTCCGGGCATGTCCCACCGGGAGGAGACTCCGGGGAAGACCCAGGACACGCTGGAGAGACTATGTCTCAGCTGGCCTGGGAACGCCTTGGGATCCTCCCGGAAGAACTGGAGGAAGTGTCTGGGGACAGGGAAGTCTGGGCATCCCTGCTGAGACTGCTGCTCCCGCGACCCAGTCCTGAATAAACGGTGGAAAATGGATGGATGGATGGATGGATGGATGGACTGACACAGATCCACTGTTGTGACACCTGTCTCTAGTCTACATATTTAATTGTTTATCTTCCTGAACAGACTCATGAAAAACCAACAGTGATTTAAACAACATAAATTTCTAAGTTCATGTAAAAATTAAACATTGAATAACCTGATAACATGTTGGCCTCACATCATCCTCAGATGTCGCACACTGATCTTTCATTTCCAAGAAATCATACCATTTTGAAGAAAGTGAAACAAAAACTCTTCAAGAAGTTGAGTGGAAAGTTTTCCTGATAAACATGTCAGCCCAGCTGTGGGGTAAACTACGGAGACGGCTGAGAAATGTTGACAGAGTCAGTGCCCGCATGAAGCATCACGGATTCAGACTGAAGGAAGGGAATAAAAAGGCTCCTTGAAAGACCAATCAGCCAGATCGTCGAAAGACTCCAGAGAGCTCTCGGCTTCCTCGGCTTGTTCAAAGGTCAGTGAAATTAATTTTTTTGCTACCAATTTCTAAGACATGTTCTTACCTGTGTTTCAGTGGCACATCAGTTTATCAGTGTATTCATACTGGGCATTTGTATTCCGTACATATTTGATTACATAGTGCAAAACTACGACATCATCATGTATATCATCAGTAGCTATGGAGTTTGTTGAAAAAAAATTAAATATTTCAAGTATTTCTGTACTCTACTTAAATATATTTATTTTCTTGTCGTTCTCTTACTTTTGTTCTTTCTTTTGAAGGAACATTTGGACTGCAGGTTATCCGCACCAAACCTGCATAAAGGTAAAAGACTGTTTCTGTTTGAAAATTAAATCTAAAATACTAATACTTATGATAACGATTGTTGATGGTAAACATTTTAAATGAAATTCAAAGTGTTTTTGAAGAGGAAAATAATGTTATTGAGTTAGTTTATTTTAGTAAGTTGAGCATTTGGCCTTGGTTGAAAGTATTCTAAGGTATGTTTGGGTAAACTCATGGAAGGTCCCGTGTTTTTTGGTTCAAACCCAAACAATGCACTTTTTCTGACACAGTTAAGGCAGGAAGGTGCAGAGAAAGGAACCATATATGTCGGGCACTTCCAGAGTAGCATGTTAAACTCATATTGAACAAAGAACCAAAAATCCAAAATCAAGGCAGGAGTCCAGCACGGACTCAGAGCTCAATCGAAAAAAAGCACAGAAACACTTATCCGCCACAGCTGAGGGCAGAGAAATAGGAGCACATGTAGACACAGCAAACACAGCCTTGGCACATTCCAGAGGCAACAAGCACTGAAGATATGGACTGAAGACAGGAAACTGACGATCAGAACACAGAAAGATAGGGGAAAACAGTAAATAAAATAATAGTTTGGAACATGAGGCAATAAAATGAGAGATGGAGTTAGAAACACCACAAAAGTAAACAGGACAAGACATAACGGACATGTTCTTCTCTCTCTTTTTTAACCTGTCTTGTCCAGCATAGAAGCAGCAGAAATGGAAGTCTGGCTGCTGTTACATGCCCGACAAATTTGCTCTTCCAAGAGGAGCTTATAAGTGTAAAGCCCCTCTTGATGACATATATTGTTACTTTATTTGATTTATTTTGAGTACTGATACGCGATATTGCTGGAAATGACAGGGGGGCAGAAAGACAGGTAAAGAGAAAGTGAAAGAAACAAGTGAACAGACAAGCCAAAAATAAAAGAGTGGAGAGAAGGAAGAGAGTGCAAAGGTATGACGGTCCATCAGTTAATATTGACACAATGACCGGCTACTGCACTTGAATAAAGATATGACGGATGGTCATATCTTTATGCGGGTCTGTCGGATGCCCTCTGTCATATCTTCATGCAGGTGCAGTAGCCGATCATCTGGAGTGTAGATATTATCTAAAGACCGTCATATCTTTGCACTCTCTTCCGTCTCTTCACCCCCTTTTGCTGTTGTTTGCTTGTCTGTTCACTTGTTTGTTTCTTTCACTTTCTGTCCCCCTGTCAGGTCCAGCAATATCATGTATCAGTACTCTATGTCTCATGAGCATGGGGGAATGGAGGTCCTGCTCCTTCCATGCTGGACAGGACAGGTAAAAGGGATACTTCAACATTTTGGCAAATTGGCCCATTTAGCGCAATTCCTTAGTCATTTCGAACAGCATACTTCCTTTCTTTGTGAGGGCGAGCTGTTGTTTATCCAGAGGTGAGTCGGGGAAGATTTTCTGGACGGACACAATGGAAGTGGATGGTATTTTTGTTCCCCCTCGTCAAACTCATCAAATACAAAATCCAACAACCCCAAAACACTTTGGTGGACACGTTATAATCCGCACATTCACTACGCTGTGGAACACCAACAAATAATACTGTAGCGTTACGACACTGAAGCAAATACTGGGAGCTACTTTTTCTTTTGAAATCACTACGCCCAGATGCCATGTTTAGTAAGTAGTTCCATCTTAGCAATCTTCACATAAACAACTCAGTCTCGTAATTTTGCGTTAATATTTCACAGCGTAGTGAAAGTAGTTCAAAATGACTAAGGAATTTTGCTAAATGGGCCAATTTGCCAAAATGTTGAAGTATCCCTTTATAAAACAAACAAACAAAAAAAAAAAAAACATGTGACAGATGGCATCCTATGGACTTTTGTTGAGACATTTTCTGAAACAATCGCTAATTTGTTTTTTGTTTTGTTTTTTTCCTTTTTGGTTCAGTTTTGTCCACAGAATGGATAAATTCAGCCAAGATCCCAGGTTTAAAAGACTCTTGGAGAGACTGATGAATAGTTTTCCATCATCAGCGGAGGTTCTCTTCAAGAAGCTGCAGGGCCTGGTAGCAAACATTAAATGGACACCAGAAGAGGTCACTGACTTGTTTGATGCTCTTAAAAAACGTCTTGAGTCAACACTAGTATTTGGCAGGTCATATGTGTGGATGCTAGAAATATTGCACTGGATAGAGATTAATTATATCACTCCCACTTGGAGATCGGAAGCAGGAAAAACACTCTTGGATCTGATCCAAGACCAAACTGTGAGTACAAAAAATCTCAAAAAGTTTTTAGAAGAAGAGAAAGAGAAGCAACTGGATGAAATTCTTGATGAAATTCGTCAAGAAAAGCTAAATCAAGTTGATGAAGAGCTTTTAGAAAAGGTGAAAAACATTGTATCATCAGTTGCAGCTGATGAACAACCTCCTTTAAACGATAGGTCGGAGTTGAGTAACCTGAAAAGAACCTTGCAAAGGATCTGTGGGGCAGTGAAATTAAAAATGAAATACTCACCACGACTGACCCAGATGGTGAGCTGGTGTCTTCTGGCTCTCTCCAAAACAGGCCGGTTAATTCAAGTTGCCACTGGAGAAGGAAAGTCTTGCATAATAGCAATGTTTGCTGCTTTTCGGGCTCAGCAAGGACAAAACGTAGACATCATTACGAGTTCAGAAGTTCTCGCAAAAAGAGATCTGGACGAGTGGAAGCCATTTTTTGAAGAAATGGACATCACTGCTGATTGCAACACCACAAAACTGGAAGAAGACTTGAAAAAATGCTATGAGTGTCAGGTTGTTTATGGGACCGTGCAGCAGTTTGCTGGAGACTGGCTCAGGCAGCGCTTTGAAAGGAAGGATATACTTGGTAAAAGGGAATTCCAGTGCGCAATTGTGGATGAAGTTGATTCCTTGATGCTTGACAATGGTCATCATGTGGTTTATCTTGAAACTGACATGCCAGCTTTACAGCATCTGAACCCACTCCTGGCACTCATTTGGGCCACTGTTGGGAAAAACCATGCCTTTCCTCAAGATCAGCCTGACAACCAACAGAACACTCTTATTAATGGGTCCAGTGTCCTCCAAATGGCTGAAGAAGTGTTTTTTACACCCTGTCAGTTCAGCCATGATAAGCATACCTGTCACATACCAAGTTTTCTCTCCAACCTGGTGAATTCACAACTGAAAGTTTGGATTCAGAATGCATTGAGGGCACAAACCATGACAGAGAATGATGAATATGTCATTGAGAAACATGGAATCGTTCCTGTTGACTACAGCAACACAGGAGTTGTTGAAAATGGCAGACAATGGACAGATGGACTACAACAGTTTCTTGAATTGAAGCATGGGGCCAAAATGACTTCAATGGCAGTCATCACTAACTACATGTCCAGTATTGGTTTGTTTCAAATGTATGGAAATCAGATCTACGGGATGTCTGGGACTCTTGGCCAACAAGTGGAGACTGAAGCTTTGCAGAAGATCTACAAAGGCATCAACACCTGCAAGATACCGATATTCAGACGAAGGAAACTGTTTGAAGTTGAAGCCAAAGTCGTAAACAATGACACGGAGTGGATAGAAACCATTTGTGATGTTATCATTGAACAAACCAGATCGACATCATTTAGAGGTAAAAGAGCTGCACTGGTCATCTGTGAGACCATCAACCATGCAAAGACTCTGGAGAAAGCTCTTAAAAACAAGGGCAGCAACGGCAAACTGTACATCAACAACAACATGGACAATGAAGCAGTCCTAAAGAGAGAACGTAAACCAGGAGAAGTCCTCATAGCCACCAACCTTGCAGGTCGTGGAACAGACCTCAAGGTTTCAGAGTCGGTAAAGAAAGCAGGAGGTTTGTTTGTCGTTCAGACTTTCTTCCCCAAGAACGCCCGTGTGGAGGCCCAGGCATTCGGCCGCACTGCGAGGCAGGGATCTCCTGGGTCTGCTCAGCTCATTATCTGCACCAAGCATCTGTCAAAGTTACAGCAGAGACTTGTGAAAGAAAATCAGTCTCTGAAAGTAGTTAAAGGGAGCAGGGACATCATCTTGTCTGAAAGTCTGTCCACCTACTTAGAGAGTGTTGTTCAAAACATCAAGAAGAAGGAGGCACTCTTCAGTCAGTATCTGGATGTACTAGATGACCTGTATCGAAGTGCTGATAACAAACCAGCAGCTTCAGATGTTTCAGCTCTCCATCAATTTTGGGGAATGTGGCTAATCACAGATTACAAAGACTCTGATTGTATAGAATACATGAGAAGCAAACTTGCTGAAGATCTGAGTGCAGCCAGGCGAAAACTCAACCAGAGAGAGTCACCTTTATCCAACCCGAACTACTACACTGCATTTGGCAATGAACTTCGCAGAAATGGAAATGTCAATGGATGCATTGAAATGTACACTAAAGCCATACAGGAGGACCCCTGCTGGGCCGCGGTTGCACTTTACAACCGTGCATTTGCTTACTTAACCCAGCAAAGTAGGGAACAGGATCACCTCAGCATCACGAGAACTCTGGAGGATTTGAAAAACGCGTCCAACTCTGTTCAGCTGTACTGTGAGCAAATCAGGGTCACTCGGATTTACTACACACAATCCAAACGCTCCCCTGACAGTCAACCGAGCAGATTTGAGCAACAGCTTGTTGCCAGGGAAAAAGTTTTGCAACTTTTCACCTCAAATATTAAAAAAGCTCAAGAAATGTTGCACAGGCTCAATGACTTTGGTGAGACTCTTAAAATTCAGGTGACCCCGTTGAGCAGCATGGCTCCAGCAAATGTTCTTTTGGTCGGTGGAGTCCGTGGAAGGCAGATTCAATCTGCAGTTCGTTCAGGAGACCATCTGAGGATCCTTCAAATCCACAGTGATCCTTCGTTGGACATTTTCATTGAATTCAGGAGCCTCGAATCTCTGGGCCTGACTTATGTCTACAGTTTGGACACTGTCTCCTTTGTTGATATTTTGTCAATCATGGGCAGTGCCATAATTGAAGCTTTTGATTAAACGGCAACATATGATTGAATGTGGACAAGGAGACAATCTCAGTCATGGATTTACATGGACTAAGAAATTCATTGCTTTTCAAGTTTCAGTTGGATGAGATGTTTATTGTTATATTTCTTGATGGTTCAGAAATTATTGAGACCTGTTTAAAATTATTGTTGTTTTTTTTGTATGAAATGATATGTAATGTCTGATCACTTATCTTCATGCAGCTGCAAGCTGTGATAATTTGTAGTCGGGAAGATGTTGTGACCACAATGTTGATCTTGAGAACTGAACTTTCACATCTCAGTGCCTAGAATGAACAAACAGCACACGTCCTGTCAATGTTGCTTTTAATACCTGTTTCCATTCTACATATTTCCAAAAAAGATTGTGATCTTGTCTGAATCAGGTCAAACCACTGAAAGCAAAACCTTAATGTCCATGATGTAACTTGTATATTTAATACGCAAGTATTATGAACACTCAACATAATACTCAAATAATGCTATTATTTACTGATGAACTTTTTCCATTTGAGGCCTGCTTGTGATTGCTGAAGTTGTTTACCTGTTTTCTGCACCTGATTTTGATACATGACTTTGCAAAAGTAAGAAACACTGTAAAATATTATGGTTTGGATTATTTTCTGTTTCTTCAGTGCAAGCTTTGAACAAATCCACTTCTCAGAGACATTCATCTTCCTCTGAGAGTAAGCAACATAATGTATTTTTGTTTCTCCATATTATTAGTTCAAGTAAAGTTAATGAGTGATTCTTGTGTTTCTGCCTGCAAGTGAGTTTATTGTGATTATGTTTAAAACCCTTGACACTGAGCAATACATTTTCGAGAAACATGTTCCAAATAACTCACTGTAAACAGTTTTTCTATATTGTCACAACAGCATTATTGTGATATTTAGGAAATGTGTAGGATTTATCACTGCATAAAAATATAAATGAGAAAACTCACGTTGTGACTTTATTTATTTGTCTTAACACAGAAAACATTAATCCATGTATCCAGAGTTACTAGTGTTGTACTTTCACTGTAGGGGATTTTTTTTAAATAACACAACACTGCCATGATGTGGTATAATGTGGTATTGAGCCTTTTTGTTACAGTACACAGTGAGTTACAGGTTAGAGTTAAATTGTAACTAATAATGGGAAGCAGTAAATGATTGAAAGTAAGTAAATTAATTTAAGTAATTAAATGAAGAAATCAGCATGTGGTGAGGATCAGTAAATATAAGCGTCAATGCATCTGCAGTGTTAAGTGCATGTGGGTGTATGTGTGAGTGCATAGATGCGTGAAGAGAGGAAGGCAGAATATCACCAGGCCCACCCACAGGCCGTCACACTCTGTGCGTTATGACAGGGTAACACCCTGGAAAGATGAGCAAACCCCTTTGGCACAGCTCAGTGGCGTAGCTGGGATTTATTCCACATGGGTTTTCGTGGGTGCCAAGCGATGTCGAGCGCTGCGGTGCTCGCACGGAGTGGCGGAGCGGCACAGAGCGGTGCTAACTCGGAACACGGAGCTTCGGTGCGCCCCCTGTACAGCCACGGCGCCCCCACGGTGCCCCCCACACTGCGCTCTAGACGGCCGCCTAGTTCGCCTATGCCTGCAACCGACCCTGCTTTGATGCAAGCCGGGTAGTAGTGGGGCCCCATTAGGCACGTTCCCGACGCTGATATCCGCCAAACCGGTGAGTACTCGGAAAGGGCCCCATACAGGGGATTTTCCACACGCTGTCATTGCAGCGTCTAGTGTAGCGCCTTTAATTTGTCATTGAAATTGACTGATGTCAGCCGTCCCTTGGGGCCCCCTTCTGCTAGCTCAGGACCCTATGTGTAGCGGCGCCTCTGACCGGAGAGAAGGCAGCTGCTGCGTTCATTCTGCCTCGGATTCAAACAAACAAAAAACAAACACAAAAATCGTCGGCAGTGTGGTGGTGGGACAGGATTTCACCACAAGAGGGCCCATGGGTTTTCATAACCCACCAACCCTATGTAAATTACGCCTGTGGCACTTTTCTTTTCTTTGTGAAAGCATTTTTTTCTTTTCGACGGCACACTCACACTAGCACCAAACTATAAATCTCAGCATCACCACCCTCAGGATCATTGACACCAGGAACAGTAAGCTGGAGAGCAGAGACTGCAAAGAGAAGAGATAGCAGGTTGGAGACAGAGTTGCAGAGTTTATGAATATGCACAAGATAAAGCAAGATAGATCAACCTGAAGAGTGAACGGTTGATCACATCGGGAAGCCAGGAGGACCGGAGCAGAACATCGTGAAGACTTGACATGACAAGAAGCCTCCTGCCAGGCCGCAGACCAAATAAACGTAGATTCAGGTTTTACTGTAAGTACTGCATACTTACAATGATCTTGTTATCACCATGCATCCATCTTCTCAGCTGCTTCATCCTTTTCAGGGTCGCAGGGGTCTGGAGCCAATCCCAGTGACTTTGGGCGAGGGATGGTATTGCAATTAATTTAATCAATTTTTTTTTCTCACATAATGTAAAGCGGCCCATGTTCTGGGGATCAGGTTGTGTATTTGCATTGTAAAATAAAAATCCCAAAACAATTTTCATTTTCCTTGGTTGTTAAAAAAATAAATAAATAAATAAAGTGGACAGAATATATTTCTGGGGCAAAATGTATGTTTTCATTCCTTCTAGAGCAAAGATTGACAGCAATGTAAGCTTGGTTGTCTCTTTCTGACCGAACCAGTCAGTGTGAGAAAAAGAACTCCGCTGCTCTGTGCTGGCCTTTTGACAGTCTCTTTGTTCATTAACCACATTCAAACCCAGTATGGCTTAAATATTGTAAAATTCAATCCATTTTAAGATGAAGAAAACCAAGTGCATTTTGATCCAGTAAGCTTCATTTACAGCAACATTGTTTGAACGAGAAATTGGCACTCAGAGAGGCAGACCTCCGCCACAGCTCAAATCAGTCACCAACAACCATAAGAACACCGTATATAATCAAACAACATTGTGATCGGGGGTGTGATCAGAGCAGAGCGCTGCAGCGTGCGGTGCCTCTGTCTGTCGCCCTGTCGCCCTCTCTCCCTGTGTGTGTGTGTGTGTGTGTGTGTGTGTGTCTGTTTATCTGAAAAGGAAAAGCAACATAATTTATGTTATTTTACTTCGTTTTAATTTGAAAATTGACCGGATTCTCTCGTATTTTCCGTTCCCGACTGCCTATGTAGTGCGATCTGCTCTGTCCAGCTTTACAACTGGCGGTGGGATTTCATTCCATAGGTTAACAGGGGCGCCGATCTGTAAGTCGGTGCGCAGCGCTTCCACTTCCGCGTTGGAAGTGGCACGTCCTGTGTGAACCACGCGTTTGTCTCCCCCTGTCGGCGGGCCTGCCCAACTATGTGAAAGACTCCCTGTCTCTCAATGGTAAAGAATCCTTTAAAAAATTCCTGGATCCAGACAGTGATCTGGATCTTCACCAAAATTTAATTGATTCTAAGTTAGCCCAAGACCCACCTTTCCACAAAGTTTCATTGCAATCCATCCATTACTTTTTCCGTGATCTTGCTAACCAACCAACCAACCAACAAACCAACAAATCAACCAACCAACAAACCGACATAATTACATAACCTCCTGGCGGAGGTAATAATGGCACCAACACTTAAACATTATTATTCATTTATAATTAGGCCCTCTGATTGACACAATTCCATTGTTATGGTGCCATTCCTTAATCTATAAATGACATTATTTTTGTTCCTGAACAGACTCATGAAAAAACAGCAGTGATTTCAAAAATATAAACTGGTAAGTTCATGAAAAAATTAAACATTGAATATCTTGATAATATGCTGGTCTTAGCTCTTTCTCAGGCGTCTCACACTCACCTTTCATTTACAAGAAGTCATGTCATTGTGAAGAAAGTGAAAGAAAAACTATCTGTAAGAACCTCAGTGGAATGTTTTCAGATAACATTCTCAACAAAGCATGGCGTGACTTGTGCTACAGACGGTTCAACTGTCTTGGAAAGCACAGAAAGGGCTAAAAAACTGAGGAATGTTACAGACTGTTTGTTCAATGCATTATTACAAAGCTTTAAATCTACTTGCACTTCACAAACAACACTGGTGACTGATAAACAGAATAATTTACTCAAAATACTTCCATGGAAATGGGACAGTTTTTTTCTTTTTAACAATACTGCTTCTATGTCAGGCCAATAGTCGGCACAGTGCAGTAGCAGTGTTTCAGAGAAGCTTTGTCTTTCCCTGTTTCAACAGATGTAACCATGCCAGTCCTTGGCGCTGGTAGTTTCGGTTCTTTCACCCGTGGTTGTGCTCTGCATTGTGTTTATTAAATGTGTGGAGACGGTGGTTTGATCTCGCCCACAAACCATGAAGAATGCTGGTTCGACACGGTTAGCTTGCAGCCCTGTCGCACAACACACTGTAGGGTAATGGAAAGATTCAGTGCTGAAGCACATGAACTCATGAAGCCACGGTGCTTTCACCACCAACCAGACGATATAGAAACAACACAGGAAAATACTATTTTTATATCTTTGAAATGAAATTTCACTTCTAATTATTTTAAAATACTGCCAATGTGGAATAATAAATATGTGGAAAGTTTAAACCGTTACACAGACATGGATTGTTGTCACAAAGTTGTGTTTTCTGCTATTTACACATCATCGGAGCTGTTTTCAAAAAGTTGCATCTCCCCCCGTTCACATGGAGATGAAGTCGGTTGGTTTTCAAAAAGTTCCACCGAGGAGCCGTTTACAAGAATTAACATTTTCAGTGGCTTTGACCACCATCATCATCTAAACAAACTCCCAAAACCTGAAAATGTTGCTGTATAAATGGGGTTTTAATCTAAAGTTAGGCAGCAAAAAGTGAAATATTGTATTTTCCAACATTTTATACATTTATGTCTTCAGTGAAGTCTACAAAGCCTGCAGATAGAGTACTTTTATTTACATATGAAAAGTGAAAGTAAAGCTGGTAATTCCCTGTGGGTAGTGCCCGCATGAAGCATGACTGAAAGAAACCAAAAGGTTCCTCAGCAGAGCAACTACACCCAGATCGGCGAAAGACTCCAGAGTGATATCTGCTTCCTCAGCTGGTTTAAAGGTCAGTTAAATTCAATAGTTGATGACAGATTTCAAAGACATGTGTTCTTACCTGTGTTTGGTGTATCAATACTGTGTATTTCTAATCTGAGTATACATATTTCATTACATAGTGCTTAACTCTGACAGATACATTTGATAAAAATGAGCTTGTAGCATATTATCCACCTCACAACGGTGGGGAACAGGCTTTCTTTGTGTTTTAATGGCATTTTTTTTCAAGAGGTATTGAGATCGAAAGTCCGAATCTGTGAATATGAAGCCAACTTCACTGGACTCAACAGATCTGTGTTTTTCCTGATTATGTTTATGTGCTCACTTAAAGTTTTAAGGGAATATTACAATATAAACCCATCCCTCCCACCCACAAAATATATAGTACACAGCAAATTTTCCAGTGTTGAATTAACTCTGAAAGTGTTAAGAGTGGTCTCATATATACACTGTTGTAGTGTTAAATGTAAGTGTTAAAATATACACTTTAAAGTGTTCATTCTAAGAATTAACACTGTATAGAGTTAAATAGGAACACTGGTCAACAGAGAGGAATATTAATATAACTCTACAGAGTGTCAGCATTAGAAAATTAACACTGGTCAGTGTTGAGATTTTAACACTACAAAAGTGTATATATGAGACCACTCTTTAACACTTTCAGAGTTAATTCAACACTGGAAAATTTGCTGTGTATATATAAACACTGTACAGAAGCATGCACACATACGCATGAGCATGCACTCACATGGTTTACATTTGGGTGACCCGGTGACATGGCATGACACTACGGATCAGGGAAAATGTCTCCATTATGGCCGTTCACACTGGGAGGATCACAGGCCAGCATCCCTGACCTATGACTTCTCCCAGTGTGGTGTTTCCCATGATCCTCAGTGCCATGCAATGTCTCCCTATTCGTAATAATCGTGGGAACGTGTGTTTGTATGTGTATGTATTTGCATGCATGCATGTGTGTCTGTGTGTGTGTGTGTTTGTGTATGTGATGAAGGTGTGGCTTTGTTTTATTTTTTATTATACGGATTTTGTATGAAATACGCACTATGCTTAATGTTATGAAGCACTTTGTGTTGCTTTTTAATATGAAAAGTGCTCTGCAAATAAAATTTGAACTGATCCTGAAGCAGACAGGGAGCCAATGCAGCAACTTTAATACTGGTGTAATGTGGGCCCGCCCCCTGGTTCTCGTCAGCACGTGCGGCTGAATTTTGCAACAATTGCAGATTCGAAAGGCTGTTTCTGGGAAATGCAGGGCATTTCAGTAATCTTACAGACAGGAGATAAAAGCATGCCTGAGCACTTCTGTACTGGCCTGAGAGAGAAACGGCGGACTCTGGCTGTATTATGAAGATGATAAAAACCAATCTTAATTTTATTTTTAATATGTGGGATGAAATTCGGCTCAGAGTCAAAAATGACGCCCAGGTTTTTAACCGATTGTGTATCCATACTTACATAAAAACATGGATCTGTGAGATAAGAAGTGAACCAGTAGAGAACAGTACCAGAGAGGCCCACCAGGTGTCTCAGTCTATTTATTAAAATGTGATGGTATACTCTGAGATTTTTATGATCTAAATTCCACCTGATGTCATTTAAAATCTTGAAAAGTGCTGTCTCAATACTGTGGTTCACCCTCAAACCAGACTGAAAGTCAAGTACCTATAGAATTATATTTTTTCCTGAAAATATCTCTAATCTGTCTGTCTCTCTCTTTCTCTGTTTTATTTATTTATTTATTTATTTTTTATAATCAGATCTGTCCATAATATGGATGAATTAAACCAAGATCCCCGATTCAGGAGACTCTTTGAAAGACTTGTGATGGATGTTTCCCCAATGGAGGATCTCCTCAAGAAGCTGCGGGGCCTGGTAACAAACATCAAATGGACACCAGAAGAGGTCACGGACATGTTTGATGCTCTTAAAAACCGCTTTGAGTCAACCCCAAAATATGACAGGTCACATTTCTCAGTTTGGATGCTAGAAATATTGCACTTGATAGAGATTAATTATATCACTCCGACTTGGAGATTGGAAACAGGAAAAACACTCTTGGATCTGATTCGAGACCAAACTGTGACTGAGGGAAATCTCAAAAAGCACTTAGAAGAAGAGAAAGACAAGCAACTGGATGAAATTATTGATGAAATTCGTCAAGAAAAGCTAAATCAAGTTGATGAAGAGCTTTTAGAAAAGGTGAAAAACATTGTATCATCAGTTGCAGCGGATAAGAAACTTCCAAACGATGGGTCAGAGTTGAATAACCTGAAAAGAACCTTGCAGACGATCTGTAGGGCAGTGAAATCAAGAATGGACTATTCACCACGACTGACACAGATGGTGAGCTGGTGTCTTCTGGCTCTCTCCAAAACAGGCCGGTTAATTCAAGTTGCCACTGGAGAAGGAAAGTCATGCATAGTAGCAATGTTCGCTGCTTTTCGGGTTAAGCAAGGGCAAAACGTAGATATCATTACGAGTTCAGAAGTTCTCGCAAAAAGAGATCTGGAAGAGTGGAAGCCATTTTTTGAAGAAATGAAAATCACTGCTGATTGCAACACCATGAAACTGGACCTAAACTTGAAACAATGCTATAAGTGTAAGGTTGTTTATGGGACCGTGCAGCAGTTTGCTGGAGACTGGCTCAGGCAGCGCTTTCACAGGAAGAATATACTTGGGCAGAGGACGTTCCAGTGTGCAATCGTGGATGAAGTTGATTCCTTGATGCTTGACAAAGGTCATCATGTGGTTTATCTGGGAACTGACATGCCAGCTTTACAGCATCTGAACCCACTCCTGGTGCTCATTTGGGCCACTGCAACTCAGTACAGAAAGATCAGCTCAGAGATAACTGTGGGGAAAAAACATCCCTTCCCTCATGTGCTGCTTGAGAACATACAAAACACACACGTTGACGAGTTCAGTGTTCTCCAAATGGCTGAAGACACTGGGATACTGGCAAAAGGGTGTGCAAATCAAATACGACGAGACTCAAGTCTTTGGACTCAAAAAATGGCAAATGTGACAGTTGATCAGCTGGTGAGGTTCTTTGAGAAGGCAGAGATGAGATTCCCATTTTGCAGGTTTTCTTTGCACTGCATAAACAAAAATGGCAAAATAGAAGAGTTGAATAAAAGATCTGCAGGACAAGATGGAACAAGCAAAATAGTGCACTTGTTATTAAGAAGCGGCGGCCTCTGTCAGTACATGTATCCTGATGAAGACGGAGTGAAGAAGGCTGCAGAAGAAGAAGTCAAACAATCATTGTGTTTTACACCCTGTAAGGTCATCCATGATAAACACATCTGTCACATACCAAGTTTTTTCTCCAAACTCGTGAATTCACAACTGAGAATTTGGATTCAAAATGCATTTGAGGCACAAACCATGACAGAGAATGATGAATATGTCATTGAGACACATGGAATCGTTCCTGTTGACTACAGCAACACAGGAGTTGTTGAAAATAGCACACAGTGGACAGATGGACTGCACCAGTTTCTTGAATTGAAGCATGGGGCCAAGATGAGTCAAATGAGTATCATAACTAACTACAAATCCAGTATTGGTTTGTTTCAAATGTATGGAAATCAGATCTATGGGATGTCTGGGACTCTTGGCCAACAAGTGGAGACTGAAGCTTTGCAGAAGATCTACAAAGACATCAACACCTGCAGGATACCTACATTCAGACGAAGAAAACTGTTTGAAGTTGAAGCCAAAGTCGTAAGCAATGAAATGGAGTGGATAGAAACCATTTGTGATGTTGTCATTGAACAAACCAGAGCAACATCATTTAGAGGTAAAAGAGCTGCACTGGTCATCTGTGAGACCATCAACCATGCAAAGACTCTGGAGAAAGCTCTAAAAAGCAAGGGCAGCAAAAAACTTTACATCAACAACAACATGGACAATGAAGCTGTCCTAAAGCAAAAGCTTGAAGCAGGAGAAGTCATCGTAGCCACCAACCTTGCAGGTCGTGGAACAGACCTCAAGGTTTCAGAGTCGGTCAAGACAGCAGGAGGTTTGTTTGTCATTCAGACTTTCCTCCCCAGGAATGCCCGTGTGGAGGCCCAGGCATTCGGCCGCACTGCGAGGCAGGGATCTCCTGGGTCTGCTCAGCTCATTATCTGCACCAAGCATCTGTCAAAGTTACAGCAGCTACAACTTCAGGTAAAGAAACTTCAATCTCTGTTTGAAAACATGATCGATCTCACGGCATGTTTCACTTCAATTGGTCAGATAACATTTCCAATGCTACTGATGCAATATCAAAACAATTCTCTACAAAATCCAAGTATGTTGAAATTGGCACTGCTACCCAGTTTGACTGAGAACTCAGTTCCAGAAGTGAAAGTAGTTAAAGAGAGCAGGGACAAATCTGTGGCTGAAAACCTGTCCACCTACCTAGAGAGTGCTGTTCCAAATATAAAGAAGAAGGAGGCGCTCTTCAGTCAGTATCTGGATGTACTAGACAACCTGTATCGAAGTGCTGACAACAAACCAGCAGCTTCAGATGTTTCAGCTCTCAATGAATTTTGGGGAATGTGGCTAATCACAGAATACAAAGACTCTGAATGCATAGAATCCTTGAAAAGCAAACTTGCTGAAGACCTGAGTGCAGCCAGAGAAAAACTGAACCAGAGACAGTCACCTTTATCCAACCCGCACCACTGCACTGCATTTGGAAATGAACTTCGCAAGAATGGAAACCTCAAAGGAAGCATTGAAATGTACTCTAAAGCCATACAGGAGGACCCCTGCTTTGCTGCAGTTGCACTTTACAACCGTGCATTTGCTTACTTAGCACAGCAAAATGGGAAACAGGATCACGTCTGCCTCACACGAGCTCTGCAGGATTTGCAAAAAGCGCTCAGGTCTGTTCAGCTGTACTGTGAGCAAACTAAGGTCACTCGAATTTACTACTCACAATCCAAACACAGTCCTAGCAATCAACTGAGCAGATTTGACCAACAGCTTGTAGCCAGAGAAAAAGTGTTGCAGCTTTTCATGTCAAACATTAATATGGCTATCATAAAGTTGGACAGGGTCAGTACCTTTGGTGGGACTGTTAAAGTGGAAGAGATTCTGTTGGCTTCAGCAGAGGATCTTCTGGCTGTTCTAGTCCATGGAGTAGAATCACTGTTTGCACTTCGTTTGGGAGACCATCTGAGGATCCTTCAAATCAACAGCGATCCTTCGCTGGATGTTTTCAATGAACTCAGGAGCCTCGACTCTCTGGGCCTGACTCGTGTCTACAGTTTGGACACCATCTTCTCTGTGGGCGGCTTTTTCTCAAAGCTACACAGGTTCATAACTCAAAGCTCGAAATAAATGGCATCCAAAATGCATCTGCCAGCCACGGATTTCCATGTACTAAGAAACTGACCAGGTGATGATTGTTGTTTTATTTCTTGATGTGTCAGAAACAATTCAGACATGGACAAAATGATTGTTTTGTTCTTTCTTTGTGAAATCTGAAATGTCTGATCATTCATTCTCATGCAGCTGCCAGCTCTGATCATTTATAGTTGTGAAAATGTCACTTAGAAAGTGTCACCTGACCTTTCCCATCTAACAGGCTAGCATTAAAATCCACAGCATACTGCCGATTATTTTGATTTAAAAACTTAATTCCTCTCCATGTTTTCCAAAAAGGTTGTGATATTGTCTGAACCAGATCAATGTACTCAAACAAAACATGATATATAATAATGTAAATTGTTTGCACATTATCTTTTTCAGTTTGAGGTCAGCTTGTGATTGCTAAAATTGTTTATCTGTGTTTTCTGCATCAGATTTTAATACCTAATTTTGCATAAAATAAGAAATATTGCATAACATTATTGGTTGCTTTTTTTCTTCTGTTTCTTCAATGCAAGTTTTGAACAAATACACTTCTGAGAGAAAGTCACTCATTAAAAAAAAATGTTGATGTTCCTGTCAGTATAAGCAACAGAATGTTTTCAGCAACAGATTTTTTTTTTAATTTTAGTAGTTGTAGTCAATTTATTGATTGATTCTTGTGTTTCCTGCTGCAAAAGGTTTTATTTTAATAGTATGTGTATAAAACATGACACAAATCTTTGTGAAACATGACCGTCATAAGAGTATCATTCAAGTGATATTTTGGAAAACTAGAGCAACATTTTGATAATTAAACAATGTACGAGATTTATCTTTGCATAATAATATTGAATAAAAAAAAAAAAACGCAAGCTGTGGCATGATTTATTGACTACTTATCTGAACACAGAAAACATCATTCCATGTATCCAGAGTTGATAGAGTATTTTACTGTCCCTGTAGATGATATTTTTTAACAGCACAACACTGCCATGATGTGGTTTAATGTGGTATTGATGAACCTTTTAGAGCTGGGACTTATGGCTCTTTGTTACATTTTTAAATTGTTCTATTTTTGAAGTCAAACATAGGCATACGTCTTGTAACTGCTGAAAAATATTGTTGTCTTGATTAAATATTAGTTGTATGGCAAAATATCTGAATTTTACTATTTTTTTTTTAGTTTATGTTTATTGAAAATGTCTCATTCTACTGGATTCAAGAAATTCACTCACAAAGTATATTTCAGCAAGAAAAAGGAGAGTGATTTAAAGACAATGCATCTTTAATCGTGACAATTTTCACTTGTTCTTTTGGCAGATTTATTTTTCACTTATTTCAAAAGTATCTTCAGTGAAAGACAATCTGCCAATAGAACGAGTGAACAAGTGTCTTCATTAAGAATGCATTGTCTCACTGCAATGACTTTCTTCTTGCTGAAATAAATTTGTTGAGTGAATTTATCTTAAATCCAGGAGAATGAGACATTTACTCTAAAAAGAGGACTAAAACACTTGGTAAGATTTTGAGTTTTTTCCAAGTAACTAATTTTTAATGAAAAAAAAACAACTTTTGTAGCAGTTATAAGACACAACACATGCCACTAGTATATACTCTTAGCGGTAATTATTTTTGAATTCTTGAATTAAACTTTAATTTGGCTGGCGTTTTCATTGTAAACATTCCATAAGGTAGCGCCAAATCCCCAGGCCAGATTACCAGTTTAAATTTCCCCTACATTAAAAAACTTTATGGCACCATAGACATTGCGAAATTGCTAAACAATCATAACAATGTAAACAATAGCAAAAACAATGTAAACTACACAGTAATTTAGCAAAACGGAAAGAAAATAACAATAATTAAGGATGGTGTCTAAGAAAAAAATAATGGAAACGATTTAAAATTAGGAGATGATGAAGAACAATGTAAACCACTCAAGAATAATTTTGTAATACAGAAAGAGAATAAATATAAAGTGTTTATCAAAAAGATAAATAAAGCTAGAATAAAAAAAAGACCCGATGGAAATGTCAGTGCCAAATTGTAGAACAATCAGAACAATATGAACATTGACAAAACCAATGTAAACCACACAAGAATATTTTTGTAATACAGAAAGAACAAAAATAAGAATAAAGTGGATATAAAAATATAAATGAAATAAAATTAAAACTTGGACATGACGGAGATGTCAGTGGAAAATTGTAGAACATTTGGAACAATGTAATAAGTATAAACAATAAGTGTGAACTCCGTTAAAGGGCAACTCCGGTTTTTTGACACCTGGACCTTATTTATAGGTGTGTGCATGCTCATATACTCACTCAGACAAACATTGTGCAGCTCGGAGTCCTTCAGAAGTTATTTAGATCCAAACGATGTAGCTGCGCTAGCGGGGGTGCCACAGCAATGGAGCGTTAGCGCGGGACATAATCTCTGCAAAGTCGCTCATTTCGGCTGTATTTTTCCTTCATCGGCGCTGGGTTGCCTTTCGGTCGGAAGGGGGGCCTCCGGCGGTGTCCCGCGGCCTGGGGCGGAGCGCGCATCCGCCGGGGAGCGGAGATATGCTTCCTCCCGGCGAGGAGAGAGCTCCGGCCGCGGCGCGGCGGGACGTCGCGTGTCCCGCGGCCGGCGTGGAGCGCGCATCCGCCGGGGAGCAGAGATACGCTTCCTCCCGGCGAGGAGAGAGCACCGGCCTCGGCGCGGCGGGCCGTCGTGCGTCCCGCGGCCGGCCCGGAGCGCGCATCTGCCGGGGAGCGGAGATACGCTTCCTCCCGGCGAGGAGAGACGTCCAGCGGCCCAGCGGCCGCGTGTGAGCCGTGCGTCTTCGCGGGTGTCCGGAGCCTCCGTGGAGCAGCTGAGGGCCGTTTTCCAACTCGGCCCCTGGAAGTCAGACGCCGGGGCACCGTGACAGCCGAGGCCGACTCAAAGTGCCTCTCTGCTGGGGAGAGGAGCTCCGCAACGTTCCCATCCGAGCTAATTGTGGCTAAGTTAGCGAAAACTCAACTCTTCAGCTGACCCACCTGAAGACGGTAGACGAGCTGACTTTATAACACTGGCGATGGATGAAGAAATACAGCCGAAATGAGCGACTTTGCAGAGATTAAGTCCCGCGCTAACGCTCCAATGCTGTGGCACCCCCGCTAGTGAGGCTGCATCGTTTGGATCTAAATAACTTCTGAAGGACTCCGAGCTGCACGATGTTTGTCTGAGTGAGTATATGAGCATGCACACACCTATAAATAAGGTCCAGGTGTCAAAAAACCGGAGTTGCCCTTTAAGGACATCCCTGAAATAATGAAGCTTTTGCATCCATTATGGATTCTGCCTCCTCTCGCTCTCACTCTGGCAAATTTGAATTCAGGAAGACAAGTGAGCGAACTGCTGCTGGCTTGAGGGAATTTCTTTTCTCTGATAATATTTGCCCTTCCTTAGAGACTCTTTTGGATGGAACCGTTGTTGCCACAACATGGAGCTTCCTCACTGCGACTTTGGTTGGGCTGGCTGTATGCAAGCTCCCGGTGTTTCCACCACATCAGTGTACCTTCATTTGTAGAGATTTCATTTTCATGATGACATTTTGATATGAGAGAAACTTGTAAATTTAAAGAAAAAAAGTGTGATTTATATTTTCCACCTTTATGTGTTCAAGGAATTAGCTCCAAACAACTGACACTGGTGCAGCACTGCCTTCTCCTGCAGGATGACTTTGCAGGCGGTCATGAAGCTGCTGAGAAAATAGTGAATATTATTCAAGTGACACAATAATGGTGATGTATTGCACTTTCTAACACAAATATCTTAAGATGAAGTACCAAATTCATTGATCATCAGGAAAAATCATCCACACAATAGAAATCCTCTGCTGAGCAGCTGGCCTACATACCTTTCTGATTCAGGATGGGGACCATTTCCTCAGAAAACCATCCATTCGTTTGGCAGTAAAGGTCTAACCGGTGCATTTGTGACAGCCGGGGTGGAGAGGATGGGGTTTTTGTTGATGAGAAACTGCAGCAACATGTGATAGGTGGAATTCCATCTGGTGACACAGTCCTGTTTGGGCCGCAGTGCACTCATTTTCATTTGGAGCTGTGTTTCTTTCCGAACACACAGCAACTCTTCGGCATCGCGAAAGCCGCTGAAGCCTGGGAGACGAAAAGTGATTGTTTTTCCCCCCAAGTCAATATGGCGACCGCCGCTTGGAAGGGATGACATCACAGAGTTCCTGGTTGCTCGACTTCTCCCATGACTTTAACCCTGAACTGTGTGCACCTACTTCCTGGTCAATTATAGAGTCCACGCTTCATATTAATCATAATAAAGACAATTTTGAACTTTGTTAAAGATCTAAATTAAACACTGTGGAAACTAATATAAGGAGATAAATATCTCAATTTATTTTCATTACATCACACTCTTCAGTCATCAAATATACTTCATTCAATACTAAGGTCCTATCTGACATTTCAAGATCACATTACAAGTTGTAAACATA
Source organism: Salarias fasciatus (assembly GCF_902148845.1). Taxonomy (NCBI): domain Eukaryota; kingdom Metazoa; phylum Chordata; class Actinopteri; order Blenniiformes; family Blenniidae; genus Salarias; species Salarias fasciatus. The sequence continues at coordinate 7,778,936 of NC_043747.1, forward strand.
CACACTTAAAGCTAGGGTCGGCGATCTTGGAAAACTAGCATGTAGCATGAATATAGCATCTCCCCAAGGCTCCGTCCAGCTCCCACCCCATTGGAGGAGCTCCAGAAGCGCCAGTTTGTGATCGCCTCCAATGTTATTAACCTTTCTGACTGCCCGCACACAACGCGCATAGGAGCGCAGCGCGCCCGCTCCACTTCGTTCTATTTTTCACACGAGCCGCAAGCGCCGAGAGCGCCTTGGCAACGCGTGTGCACGCACTGAACCAGTGCCAGTGCACACCATTGAAATGTATGCGCCGGGGGCTGGTAGAACAGCGAAGGGATTTGATTGGTTTCTTAAGAGCGGTCTGCGCCTTGCGATTGGTCGGAGTTTTTACTGTCCTTTGGCCGCTACAGTGGTCAGATTTTTTCCGCACCTTTTTCTGTCCACATAATGTATTGACTTCTCCCAGGGGGTAAGGAGCATTTCACTCAGTATGACAAAAAGTGCTTTTGGACAACATCGTCTACCCTAGCTTTAAGTAAGAGAATCAACTCAATTCTAGCTCTTCATGTAAATAACAGACAAAAAACTTCTTAAACAATCTTCTCAGTGTGCAAATGAGCATATCAGAGGATAACTACCTCACACACATGAAATGCAGGCGGAATATTGTTATGCTAATTAGTGTTTTCCACACCACAAATCTCTTCTTTCATCAAACAAGTTAAAAACACACTATTACACCAGTTGTAGAATTATAATGAACTTCTCCCCTGCTTTTCCTTCTCTGACTTCTGTCACTCCCTCATGTCTCTCTACTTCCTGTTTTCCACTCAGTGCTGTGTCCACCTAGTGGTCAACATGGGTAACTAATGAACCAACATAAAAGTATTTATGGCTTCGTTTAGACTAGACCTGGGCATTGTACGCCCCGGGCCACATCCGGCCCTTTGTTTGACTCTGACCGGCCCACGTGAGGTTAAAGCTATAGTGCGTAACTTTTAAATGTCTATGAACGTCCGTTTTAGCCAAGCCACTACTAGTGGAGATGACAAAATGCAGATTAAGCCGATCGGCTCCTCTAACATGTCGCGGGATTTTTCAATATATATAATTATTGGTTTGCATGTCGACCGGCGACATTCCCGCGCTGGCGCGCAGGAAATTACGCATTTTACGTCACAACAAGAAGGGAGGGGGAGGACGCACGGAGGGTCTCATAGCAACAGGCTCAGCTCACAGTCTCAGGCAGACCAAGGAAGCGACATGCTACTTCAGGGTTCAGTCTGGGCACCCCGCCCATGCTAAATTGTGCAGCACCCGGACAACGGAGAGGGGAAAAAAAAAAAAAAAAAAAAAAAAAAAAAACCTCTCAGACGGTAGAACACCGGCAGCGTTAGCAGCGCTAGCAGCCAGCAGCGTTAGCAGCGACACCACATGCTACCCCCCACCACCACCAAACTCTTTTCCTGCAGGAAACACTGTACTTTGTGTGTAACACTTCGTTTTTCTCAAGAAGCAGCTACTGGAGACCAACGGACAACAAATTATTTCCGCTGACGACCACTGGGTCTTTTCATCCACTAACCTGTCAGTTACAAATTAGCAGGCACCTTGTCTCATTTGTAATAAGCTATTTGCGTTTCTGTGGCAAAAAAAAAAGAAAACAGTAATTACCTCTTCGGGAGAATCCATTTTTTTTCACCAGCTGTCCTTATTCACACAGAATAAAAACAGTTTCCAATGGTGATTCGCGCTGTGGAAACGCGAATCACCGCGGCAGGTTGTGGGGAGAGGGGGAGGGGGGGACAGCTGGGCGTACGTCATGTGGAAGCGCCTGCTTTATTGTTGTAAGAACGCAGAATTCCGCTAGAGGGCGACCGAAGTTACGCACTATAGCTTTAATTGGAAATTACAAAATAAACGTATTTTCTCATTTTACCTCATACATGGACTAAAGCTGCATTGCTGTTATTTTGAAGTTGTTTTTTATTCACGTACATAATGACCTATCATACCTAATGACCTAGGCATACCTATCCTGAAGATGAAATGCCTGAATGATTAAGGACACAGCTGCTGCCCCAACATCTGGGTGCGCCATGACTGAGAACCTGGTCTGCAGGTGAGGCTCTTATCTCATCAGGGACGTGCAAATGTCCTCGACCCCTTCTCCCTATAACTCTGTTGGGAAAAAAAACACAGCCGTGTTTCTACTTTTTGAGGCCACTGAAGAAGATCAACCTTTGTTAAGAACTGCTGTTGTCTTTTTACAGATTCTATCAGAAAAGCAGCACAGCTGTGCTCTCGGTCTCTCTCTGTCAGACATCTGGAACACCAGATGTTTGTACAAGTCCAGACGCATAACCTCTGACACTTCACATTTGGGACACCTATTCTCACTGCTGCCCTTCAGAAAGAGACAGATCTGTCCAGACCCACATCACCAGATTCATCAAATCGCAAAAACGCATCGTAAATTTCTCTTGAAATACCCTCAATAGAACATAAAGAGTCACAAATCATTAATTTGTGTCCTCATACATTCAGCACAGTGTATTTCTACACAAGGTTTGTATAGAAGGCGGGAGAAGGAGATCCTGCAGCTTTTTAAGTAGGGGTGGGACGAGACACAAATTCCACGAGACGAGATGTCTCGCGAGATTGAGTCCACGAGATCGAGACGAGACGAGACGGGGGGTGGGGGGGTGGGGGGGACTCACATGCAGCGTCGGAGCACGGAGTGTCGGGTCGGGGCGCCCCTTGTACGGCCACGGCACCCTCCGCTGTACACTGCGCCTAGTTCCCCTATTCCCATTCAAACCGCGGCGCACAGATGACGCCATGACTGCATTTACACTTCATGCAACTAGGTGCGCTGTTTGCATGTTCAACCTTATTTTACACAGACACCACAGAGGAAGAAGGGCGCCGCAGCCGCTGCAGGCTCTCTCTGCATGTTGTTAGAAAAAGAGTGTGAGCCGGCAAGACATGGTAAAATGTTCATTGATGCGATGCACCGTTTTTTCAATAAAAGAGAAGAACTGTACGATCGTTTCTGCACATTTTCTTTACATCGTATCAATTAAAAGGTATCACAAGTAGTTTGTGTACTCAAAAGACCAAGATTCCTTGCGGATAGAACATGCGCAGAACAGTATTTCATGTCCCTTTCGACTGGGTTTTTAAATATGAATATGAGCAGATTCAGGGTTTTGCACGTGTTTATTTGGCTGTGCGCCATGTAATGTATTATTCCGTCAATATTCCAGTTAATAGAGTTTTTGCCTTTATATAAACGTACTCAATCTCGCGGCATTCGATCTCGCGAGATCTTGCGGCAATTCGATCTCGCGAGATCTCGTGACACGAGATCTCGCCCCATCCCTATTGATAAGGAATGCCGCCTCCTCTGGAAGGCTTGGAGGAAAGCAGAGAAGGAAGAGAAGGAGGGCCTGGAATGCTTGTGGAACCAGCTGAGAGGAAGACTGACCCAACTAAGGAGAGCTGAGAGGATCAGAAAGCGCAGAAGTCGGAAGGAGAAAGCCAGATCAAGTTTTCTTCGGGACCCGTTCAGACACGCCCGCAGTCTGCTAGAGGAAAAGAAGTCCGGGACCTTGCATGCAACCGAGCAGGAATTAGAAAACCACATAAAAGCAGCGATTGGCGATAACCTCCAAGAAAGCCCCCTAGGTCCACCAGGCTATGTCCCTCATCCTCCAGAGCCGTCATTACCATTCGACACCACACCTCTGAAATGGTCCGAAGTCAACCAGGTGGTAAAGCAAGCAAGAACGGCATCAGCAGCTGGCCCAAACGGTGTTCCTTATAAAGTTTATAAGAACTGCCCCCTTGTCCTCAAGCTACTATGGAAGATGATGTGTGTTGCCTGGAAAACAAAGTCCATCCTGCAGGCATGGTGCAGAGCAATCACCATCTTCATCCCAAAGGAGAAAGACTCCCAGAAGATCAATTAATTCAGAGGCATTTCTCTTCTGAATGTAGAGGGGAAGATCTTTTTCACAGTGTTGGCAAGGCGAATGACCAGCTATTTCCTCTCTCACAAGTACATCGATACCAGTTGTCAAAAGGCAGGAGTGCCAGGGTTCCGGGGCTGCATGGAGCACTCAATGATGATTTGGGATCAGATCCAAACAGCAAAGCGCAACAAGTCAGACTTTCATATTGTGTGGTTAGATCTTGAAAATTCATATGGATCTGTTCCCCACTCATCTGGTTTGCCCTCAAGTTCTTCTACGGTCCACCATGTACCGAGAGCCTGATTACCAACTACTTTAACAACCTCACTGTGTCCTTCACAACCCCACAAGTCACATCTGGATGGCACAAAGTGGAAAAAGGAATAGCAATATTTCTCCCATACTATTCACAGCAGCCTTTAAAGGAATACTCCGAAGATTTTGGACCCACACCCTATCCCGATCATTTACAGAGTGAGATAAGCTCATAAATACCTTTTTTGTGTCCGTTCGTCCAGTGCCTGGCTAACAGCTGTTAGCATCGTAGTTAGCTTAGCTCAACTACGGCAGGTGAAGAGGAGACAGAGCCAGACTGAGAAAGTGGACAAAATACTCCTTCCAGTGGTTCAGGGGACAGCATATTAGCACGTGAAGTAAATCTGAATGGTTATAAAGCATTATAAAAGACGTGTTTTTTTTTCCAATCCGTTAAAATAATGCTTTGATCCACACAGACCTACGCATGCACAGTGCTCCACGGAAGGATATACCGAAACACAGCAGTAGAAGCATAGACTCGTGGGTCCAAAATCTTCGGAGTATTTTGAGATCATCCTGATTGGAGGGAGACAGTCAGTAAAAGGAGTCAGATCCCCATCGGGCCAGAGGCTTCCAGCCCTCAGGTACTACATGGACGATGTCACCACGCTCCTACAGATGGCAGCATGCACTCACAGACTCCTAAAAAGGCTCGAAGAACTGCTGACGTGGGCCAGGATCAGTGTTGTTTTTGGCAGCCTGTTTTGATTTAGTTTTAGCCTTAGTCTTTTGGATGAAATGCTTATTAGTTTTAGTCACATTTTAGTCATTTCAACACTTCATAGTTTTAGTCTAGTTTTAGCCGATGAAAACCAAATGGGTTTTAGTCCCGTTTTAGTCATAAAAAAAGCCTTAAAAGGAAAAAGACAAAGGAAATTGTAAACCAAACAAACATAATAAAATATACTTAAATGGCACAAAACCAACAGAGCACATTGATGCCTTTTGAATATTAAATAATAAACTGGACTAGTCTGATACTTTACAACCTCAGTGCAGTGCTTATATGAGCTCTGCCAGACAGAATGAGAGGACTAATAGGAGTTTTGCTGATACTTTCAAGCTATTTTTATAATGTCCATACTGATATAAAGGCTGAGATCTTTTATTAAAACTGGTCTGTTATGTTTCTGTTACTGATTTGAACTGGTAAGAGGAACTGCCTGTTATTACTTTTGGATGAGTGATAAAACCAATATTAAGATGGTTATTAGGAAAATACTACCAGTAAAACAATTGAAATAAACAAAATTAATTCCTTGGGTGCACTTGATGGTATGAAACACTTGGAAGTCTTCAAAACTGAAATGACAAACATAACTTGAGTTTGATAAACTTTGTAAGTATTCCTTACCTGAATTTTCTCTATACAAATTTTAAACAAAAGTGAAAATACATTTCTTCAAAATAAGACAACACCTAAATTATGAGAGAGAAAAAAAAAAGAAGGAAAAGTAAAGATTTATAGGTACTTGGGGGAAAAAAACTTCACTAATCAATGGTGGGCTCCTATTGCAGTTTGACGGTAAGAACAAACAGTCAAACAGTTGGATTAGTTCCTCTGTCTCCCACTACGAGGCATTCTGTTTTATTTTCTGCTGGATTCTGATTAAAGTACATCCATAAATCACTTCATCTTTTCCTCCCGCCAAGCCCCAGCGAAAGTTGCTACCACGCTCTGTAGTGCGCCGGTGCATGCAGTGTAGGCGTGGCCAAACAGGAAGCAGCTCGTGAATTGCTGATATTTTCAGAGTAAAGCAGCCGATCTGCGTGAACAAACTGGGGGAATCGTATTCATTTTAATTTATTTTGAAAGTCAAATATTGACATTTTCGTCTCGTCTCGTTAACGAAAACAACAGATACATCTCGTCACAATTTCCGTCTTTAAAGAGATATTTTTTAGCTCGTCACGTCTCGTTTTAGTCAAGGAAAAAAAGGACGTTGATGAAATATTTTCGTTGTCGTCATCGTTAACGAAAACAACACTGGCCAGGATGAAGATGAAACAATGCAAGTCACGCAGCCTCTCAATCCGGAAGGGCGGCACGAAGGATATCATGTTTTCCATAAACAGTGAGGCCTTTTCGCTCCTAAAAGACCAACCAATAAAGAGCTTGGGAAGGCTGTATACTGCGGACCTGTCAGGCAAGCAGATGGTTACATCGGCCGCAATGCAGCTAGCTGATGGCCTGAAAAAGATTGATGAATCCCCATTGCCGGGGAAGTTCAAAGTTTGGTGCTACCAGTTCACCCTGTACTACCGTTTGATGTGGCCCCTTAAATTGTATAGCATCACCTCATCCTCAGTTCTGAAAATGGACACAAAGGCCAACTCCTACATCCAGAAGTGGCTTGGACTTCCTCGTTGCCATTCCAATTCAGTTCTGTTTGGAAAGAACATCTTGAGGCTTCCAATGCAAAGCTTTAAACTGGAAAAGGTCCGCTTGGTCCTAGAGCTGAAAGATTCTGCTGATCCAGTGGTGCAAAAAGCAAAGCCAACTGTTAGCACTGGAAGAAAATGGGATGCATCCCAGGCAATAGACCAGGCCATTACCCAACTAAAACACCAAGAGGTTGTGGGAATGGTACAACATGGGAGAGCAGGCCTCGGATGGGGAACAACAACTAAGATGTGGTCAAAAGCCACCGAGGCAGAGAGGAAAAAGCTGATTGTCCAAGAGGTCACGAAATGGGAGCATGAAGGTTACAGGCTCAAAGCAATGAGCCAGTCTCTCCAAGGCAAGTGGACAACATGGGAAGGCGTAATCGAAAGATCCATCACATGGGCCGACTTGTGGAAAATGCCCCCAGCCCGGCTAAGTTTCCTGATTAGGAGCACGTACGATACCCTCCCAAGTCCACAGAACCTGCATCTGTGGTACGGCACAGATGATCTTTGCCCTCTCTGCAGCCACCAAAATCCCAGCCTACAACACATCCTGTCCAGCTGCAAAGCAGCCCTGACACAGGGTCGTTATGGGTGGCGACACAACGAGGACTGCAGAAAATAGCCGAAGTGATCGAGGTGCGCAGATTGCAGGTAAACAAGTCAAGCCCAGTAACTCCACTGCACCAGCCTATTCAGTTCATCAGAAAAGGGGGAGAGGCACTCAGTAGTTCAGTGCGAGAGCGGTCTCTGTTGGCTCCAGGAGGAAAGTGGCAGCTAACAGCCGATGTTGGTCGCCAACTCAAGTTCCCAGAACACAATGTCATGTCATCTCTTCAGATATTGTAATCTGGTCCAATTCTGCCAAGTGTGTCATCATGGGAGAGCTGACCATACCTTGGGAAGAAGGGATGGAGGCAGCATTCGAGAGGAAGAGGGAAAAGTATGCTGAGCTTGCCTCCTCTTGCCGAGAAGCGGGTCGGAAGACATACATCTTTCCAGTTGAGGTAAGTAATTATCATGTAATCATTGGGAAATGTAGACTTTTTACTAGGTATTACTAGGTACTACTAGGTGTGTACGCTATGTATTTCCCTAGTAGTCAAGTGGTTTTTACTACTTACCCGGTATTTCCCAGTCACTACAACATTTACCTGGTAATTACGGTTGAACTGTGGACTACTGCAAAAGGAAGTGAGGCCTGTTTCCACGTTATTACCTGGTAACTACTTATTTGTTACCCAGGAACTGCAAAAATACCTACCTCGAAATTACATAGTTATTAAAGTGGATTTGTACTGTAAAAGGAAGTGAGGTCTGTTTCCATGTTATTACATGGTAATTACTCATTTGTTACCCAGTAAATAGAAAAGTATCTACCTGGAAATTACATAGTTATTAAAGTGGATTTGTACTGTAAAAGGAAGTGAGGTCTGTTTCCATGTTATTACCTGGTAATTACTCAGTATTTAGCCTGTTACTCGGAAACTTTCACATTACCCCACACACTTGCACCAAAAATGCGGCAAACCTCATCAGTGTCTGTGATCCAGTCTCTGAACAGCACACTGTATCTGTCAGGAGATCAGAGTTTCCATCAAAACTACCATCACCAGCCATCACATTACATTAAGATGAACGCATTATTATTGCATTTCCTCACTCCAAACACCTCACTGTGACAGACATGCAAAAACAAGAGAGCTGCCAAAGTTAAACATTTTAATCAAATGGAGTTCAAGTTCTTATAAAACAATTTACAAAACTGTGCAGATTTTTAGCAGTCAGGCACCTTTTTTTTAAAGAATCAGAACAGATTTCTTTTGCAAAAAATAAAATACAAATAACATTTACAAACAATCACTATAAATCAACATTAATAAGTCTTGTGGTAGTATCTTGTGTAGATACTTTTCTATTTACTGGGTAACAAATGAGTAATTACCATGTAATAACATGGAAACAGACCTCTTCCTTTTACAGTACAAATCCACTTTAATAACTATGTAATTTCGAGGTAGGTATTTTTGCAGTTCCTGGGTAACGAATAAGTAGTTACCAGGTAATAGTGTGGAAACAGGCCTCACTTCCTTTTGCAGTAGTCTGCAGTTCAACCGTAATTACCAGGTAAATGTTGTAGTTACTGGGAAATACTAAGAAGTTACCAGGTAAGTAGTAAAAACCACTTGACTACTAGGGAAATACATAGCGTACACACCTAGCAGTACCTAGTAATACCTAGTAAAAAGTCTACATTTCCCAATGATTACATGATAATTACTTAGCAATTACTTAGTAAGTACTTGGCAATTAACAACATAGTTGCTATATACATTATAATTACCCAGTAATTAATACTTACTACCAGGTAGTTACTTGGTATTTGCCTGGAATTGGCTTGGTAATTACTCTAAAAGTACTAGGTAATTAGCAACATAGTTACCCTGTAATTACATGGTAACTTTACAGTAACTTCCCCTTATTACATGGTACTTACCTTGCAATTACCATGTTAATGCATGGTAATTACCGTACTGTAAAAGGAAACGTTACCTACTTCTGTGTGGAAAGCAGAATTCAGCCTTTACATGACTAATCTACCAGTCAGGAGACAAATCTCTTCTTTCCGAAGCTTGTTCCACAGATGGCGCTTCTTCGCTCCTTTCCTCTATGCACATATATCTATGGCTCTGCAGGCAGATTTCACTGCTGACTGGCTGTTCGCCCTGCCAGCTCTGAGTGACACCAATCAGATGGTGCTGTGGGTGGGACAACGCTAGAGGCAGAGCTCCAGACAGAGAACGGCTGGATCTGAGGCAAAATAATCCCATTTCATCTTGATCTCTTAACGGCCGTTGGATTTTTAAAAATTCAATATCCGTCATAATGCTGTATATCGGCACTGATGATCGGTCTATTCCTATACTGCCCACCCTCTCCACGACTGTTTTCTCCTGAAATCAACAATAATCTCTTTGGTTTTATCCACATTGAGGAGATTATGGTCTTTGATGATGTGGCTGCTGCTGTCAGTTGCCAAGCAGTTGTGGGTCAGCAGGGAGAAGAGCAGTGGGCTGAGCTACCTCACTCCCATTGAGAGTGTTCTCCCGGTGTGGAATGGAAGCTGCACTGCTTCCTGCCAGAAAACTGCAAAAAATACTGAAGACAACCAGCAACTTCACTGATTTCCCTCTGATTGGAAAACAATGAAGATCAATGATGGTCAATATGCATTAGCTTCTCTCAAAGACACACAAAAATGTCCTTTCCTGTTAGAAACTCACCAGGCACAGACTCTTGCTCTTGCTTGATTATTGTAATACTTGGTATTTTGGCTATAACTTTACTTATTGCAGCTTTCAGATGACGGTTAAAATTTATCTCCGTAACCTCCGCTACATGCAGCGATGGCGTCACTTCCGGTTTTGCCACTGGAATTCGCCAAATCAATTTGAAAACAAAATGTGGCAACGCTGATTGGCTCATCAGTCGCACTGCTCCATTGCATTCTCTTATTATTGCCTTGTCCCCAGATCCACCCTTGCTCCACAATCCAAATGTGGATGTGGAGTGGGCGGGGATGGTTTATGAGGCTACCAGTCTGCCCCCTCCCCATGAACAGTAATGCATCCACTTGCTCAGAGTCTGCTTTTGCCAATTTGTAAATTAGGACTCAAGTATTCTGAATATTTTACACCTGTACATATATCTTATTTATATTGTTTTATCTTTAGATATGTGACAAAGAGAAACAGAAACACTTGTTTCGGTTTCTCTACTTTATCTACTGTATCTATCTGTCCATCTATCGATCTATCATCTATCTGATCTCTCCACACACATACTCGACTATCTCCAACTACACACACACACACACACAATGAGAGTCTCTGTAATCACAGTATCTATTTATTTTTTGCTTTAATGGCATTACTCATTGCAAATAACTACATTGCGTTTTTGGAGTGTTTTGAGTTCTCATCGATCTCTTTCTAATCACATATTTCATGTTACATTTGCATTTCTTTTCAAGAGGGAAAGACAAGTATCCAGAATCATAAACACACAAGAGTCTTTTCAGACAGATTTGAATCAGAGTTGGTTTGATCAGTTAAATCAATTTCATTCATGTTCATTGTTTCTTACATCAGAGTGACCAAAAAGCCACTGAATGTTGTGTGATAGCTGGAATCGCTAACATATGACCCTCCACCCATGAGCACATACACTCGGTCGAGACGCTGCAGCTGCAGGAACACGGCGTTGCCTCCATTATCGCTGGAGTCAAAGTACGTCCACTGGTCCTCGGTCAGGACAACCGGCTCATTGTTCTTGTACAGATACAGCTGGTTGGGATAATACGCTTGAGCTTGATAGAAGAAGGTGAAATAATAAACACCTGCAACAGGCGCTGTGAAGATACCTGCAGAAAAAAGAGCAAAGTTTGTAACGTAGTTGAAATCACACCTACGCACTGACTGTTGTTGGCAAACAGGAGAAGGAGACGATTCTCACCTGTATAAGGACTGTAGGCTTCACCAACATTGGTAATCACTCTTCTGAAGATTAAAGTTGTGTCTGTGCCAAAGGGGCAACGGTTTATATCTCCCTCGTTTGTTACTGCACTGAAAATCACCTTCATTTCACCTGGAAGAAAGAAATCATCCGTCAATCTCATTACAAACCTCTTTCCAGGATGATTGTTTTTTTCATACACCTGCCAAAGAATGACTAAAAGGATTTGTACCTTTCTGCTCCAGGGCCACAACCCTCTGTTCGTAGCCCGTCAGGGTATTTTCAATGGCTGTCAGCCTGGTTTCACTGGCCTCCTGTTTGGTTTCAGACCTCGACAGTCTGTTTTCGTCCCACTGAAGCCGAGTTTCCACAGAAGAGAGTTTTTCCCTCAAGGCACCGAAGTCCTTCAGGAGCTCACACATGTCCGGTGGATAGTACTGCATCGCAGTGAAATTATAATCTTGAGCTAAACTTGAGCTGCATATCAGCAAAACCCAGCAGAAAATGACTGAATTCATCTTTGATTCAGAGTGATACAGTCATAACAGCTGAAATCCACACAGCTCCTGCGCCTCTTTTTATAGTTTGTGTGTGAAAATGTTAATTTTCAACACTGTATTCAGTTTGAATTTCAGTAAACAGAATGAGGAAGAACAAGAAGGAAATAAAGCCACGGTTACCAGCGCCAATGTGTTACTGAATGGTAATGTGGAACATGCTGACACCTCAGTTATCTGGTTCACTGACTTCTCAGACTTTCCCTTCGAACCCTCCACTAAAAAGATTTTGTTTTGGACTCCACATGAGCTCAGGGGTTTCTAGATTTGAGCACAGGTAAAACCTGCATAGTGTAACAGAGTGGTGTGTGTGAGGTCAATTTGGATGATATTATTCTCCTCAGCTTCCCCAGTCACACAGAAGGACACAGGTTCACCGGTTAACAAAAGGAGTACAGTGGTTCCTTTTTGAAAATAATTTATTTTCTTCTTAGTTGCATTATCGTTTGAAGTACACTTAGATTAAAGGTTCGTTCAAATTATTGTTAGAAAAAAACTTGGTAACATTTCCTTTTACAGTACGGTAATTACCATGCATTAACATGGTAATTGCAAGGTAAGTACCATGTAATAAGGAGAAGTTACTGTAAAGTTACCATGTAATTACAGGGTAACTATGTTGCTAATTACCTAGTACTTTTAGAGTAATTACCAAGCCAATTCCAGGCAAATACCAAGTAACTACCTGGTAGTAAGTATTAATTACTGGGTAATTATAATGTATATAGCAACTATGTTGTTAATTGCCAAGTACTTACTAAGTAATTGCTAAGTAATTATCATGTAATCATTGGGAAATGTAGACTTTTTACTAGGTATTACTAGGTACTGCTAGGTGTGTACGCTATGTATTTCCCTAGTAGTCAAGTGGTTTTTACTACTTACCTGGTAACTTCTTAGTATTTCCCAGTAACTACAACATTTACCTGGTAATTACGGTTGAACTGTAGACTACTGCAAAAGGAAGTGAGGCCTGTTTCCACACTATTACCTGGTAACTACTTATTCGTTACCCAGGAACTGCAAAAATACCTACCTCGAAATTACATAGTTATTAAAGTGGATTTGTACTGTAAAAGGAAGTGAGGTCTGTTTCCATGTTATTACCTGGTAATTACTCAGTATTTAGCCCGTTACTCGGAAACTTTCACATTACCCCACACACTTGCACCAAAAATGCAGCAAACCCCATCAGTGTCAGTGATCCAGTCTCTGAACAGCACACTGTATCTGTCAGGAGATCAGAGTTTCCATCAAAACTACCATCACCAGCCATCACATTACATTAAGATGAACGCATTATTATTGCATTTCCTCACTCCAAACACCTCACTGTGACAGACATGCAAAAACAAGAGAGCTGCCAAAGATAAACATTTTAATCAAATGGAGTTCAAGTTCTTATAAAACAATTTACAAAACTGCAGATTTTTAGCAGTCAGGCACCTTTTTTTAAAGAATCAGAACAGATTTCTTTTGCAAAAAATAAAATACAAATAACATTTACAAACAATCACTATAAATCAACATTAATAAGTACACTGCTCCAGTCTTGTGAATTCACATCATCATGTGTTTTCTGCAGACCCGTCTGGTCTACAGAAATCCTTGGTCTCCATCATCCCGAATACCCAGGACCGCCGTCGTCAGGTGTTGTCACGTCGTCCACGTCCAGACTTGTACCTCCCTTGGCATGATGAAAACAAGGACAGCACAACAGTTCCTTCTTAATGCTCAGGGTTTATTCACTGTAACACCCAAACCCCAAACGTGAGAGCTGAAAACATACAAATACATATACATATTAATAAACAGAAACGTACACAATAAACAACTATACACATTGCACAAAACACAAATATCTTTAAACCTTCAAATACACACATGAAATCGACATTACAACCGAAACATTCACCCAAGCCTGAACCACAGCCACCCAGCACCAGCTGCAGAGCCACCACACTACCACCACAATAATGATCAATAAAACACCAAGCAAAACGGAAATATACACACCTCACTGGCCGTATCACATTGTAAAGGAGGTAAGCCGTTTGTTTTTGCTCTTTTTACGGAGTTTTTAGAGCGTTTTTTCTCTCTCCACGTTTATCTGTGCACCACTTAATGCGGTCCTACCCGGAACGTTCCGCCGTAAACACGCTTTCTCTCAGTAGAGGTAGGAACCGAAATTTAATTAAATATAAATATAACCATATCACCAAGTGGCGGAACTAACCGTCTGCAGACCTTCCGCCATAAATAAGCTTTCTCTCAGTGGAGGTAGAACCGAAATTTAATTAAATATAAATATCACCGAGTGGCGGAACTAACCGTCTGCAGACGTTCCGGGTAGGACCACATTAAGTGGTGCACAGATAAACGTGGAGAGAGAAAAAACGCTCCAAAAAGTATGTACAAAGAGCAAAAACAAACGGCTTACAATGTGATGCAGCCAGTGAGGTGTGTATATTTCCGTTTTGCTTGGTGTTTTGTTGATCATTATCGTGGTGGTAGTGTGGTGGCTCTGCAGCTGGTGCTGGTCTGGCTGTGGTCTCATCTACAGGCTTGGGTGAATGTTTTGGTTGTAATGTCGATTTCATGTGTGTATTTGAAGGTTTAAAGATATTTGTGTTTTGTGCAATGTGTATAGTTGTTTATTGTGTAAGTTTCTGTTTATTAATATGTATATTTGTATGTTTTCAGCTCTCACGTTTGGGGTTTGGGTGTTACAGTGAATAAACCCTGAGCATTAAGAAGGAACTGTTGTGCTGTCCTCGTTTTCATCACGCCAAGGGAGGTACAAGTCTGGACGTGGACGACGTGACAACACCTGGCGACGGCGGTCCTGGGTATTCGGGATGATGGAGACCAAGGGTTTCTGTAGACCAGACGGGTCTGCAGAAAACACATGATGATGTGAATTCACAAGACTGGAGCAGTGTACTTAATAATGTTGATTTATAGTGATTGTTTGTCAATGTTATTTGTATTTTATTTTTTGCAAAAGAAATCTGTTCTGATTCTTTAAAAAAAAGGTGCCTGACTGCTAAAAATCTGCACAGTTTTGTAAATTGTTTTATAAGAACTTGAACTCCATTTGATTAAAATGTTTAACTTTGGCAGCTCTCTTGTTTTTGCATGTCTGTCACAGTGAGGTGTTTGGAGTGAGGAAATGCAATAATAATGCGTTCATCTTAATGTAATGTGATGGCTGGTGATGGTGGTTTTGATGGAAACTCTGATCTCCTGACAGATACAGTGTGCTGTTCAGAGACTGTATCACAGACACTGATGAGGTTTGCCGCATTTTTGGTGCAAGTGTGTGGGGTAATGTGAAAGTTTCCGAGTAACAGGCTAAATACTGAGTAATTACCAGGTAATAACATGGAAACAGACCTCACTTCCTTTTACAGTACAAATCCACTTTAATAACTATGTAATTTCCAGGTAGATACTTTTCTATTTACTGGGTAACAAATGAGTAATTACCATGTAATAACATGGAAACAGACCTCACTTCCTTTTACAGTACAAATCCACTTTAATAACTATGTAATTTCGAGGTAGGTATTTTTGCAGTTCCTGGGTAACAAATAAGTAGTTACCAGGTAATAACGTGGAAACAGGCCTCACTTCCTTTTGCAGTAGTCCACAGTTCAACCGTAATTACCAGGTAAATGTTGTAGTGACTGGGAAATACCGGGTAAGTAGTAAAAACCACTTGACTACTAGGGAAATACATAGCGTACACACCTAGTAGTACCTAGTAATACCTAGTAAAAAGTCTACATTTCCCAATGATTACATGATAATTACTTAGCAATTACTTAGTAAGTACTTGGCAATTAACAACATAGTTGCTATATACATTATAATTACCCAGTAATTAATACTTACTACCAGGTAGTTACTTGGTATTTGCCTGGAATTGGCTTGGTAATTACTCTAAAAGTACTAGGTAATTAGCAACATAGTTACCCTGTAATTACATGGTAACTTTACAGTAACTTCTCCTTATTACATGGTACTTACCTTGCAATTACCATGTTAATGCATGGTAATTACCGTACTGTAAAAGGAAACGTTACCCAGAAGTAATATCATAAAACACAGTAAATCACACCATGCATTAAGAAAAAAAAAAGTCCCGTTAGCTTAATGCTAACTTGTATGAGAAAACCTATTTACATGCTAACAATTAGCACAATAGTCACAGAACTTGCTGGAACAAATTAAACTGAGCAATATTTCACTGACTCGATACAAAACACAAATGCTAATTATTTCAATACCAGCTGACATATTTCCCTCTCTCAGAAAAAGATGAACAATAATAAAAAACTGAAAACTCTGTCATTAGCCTACAAAACACAAACAGGAAGTAGCTATGGAAGTCTGAGAGCCTTTGTACAATTCAATATTTTGATACCAATATTTTTACTTATACTGCAAGTGAATATCAGCTGTGTCGTGGTTGTAGTGGTGTAATGGAAAAACAAATATCACTGATGTACCAAAAACTGCTGAGTGATCTCAGATAATACACTACATATAAAACAGCAATGGGAACTGGAGCTAAATGTGACTTTGGATGATGATTGGAGAAATATCTGGTTAGGATATCATCATGGTGTGGGAAGTCAGGTTTGGAAAGAATTTGACTAGAAGACAAAAATAAGATTTTTCAGAACTCCATTAAAAACTTTTCTGTCAAAAATTAGTAAAAGTAATAGCCTATATGGTTGGAGAAATTGTGCACTGGTGGGTGACCAAGTTCATATTTTTTGGGACTGTCCTGCTGTTCAAGATTATTTGAAGGACATTAAAGACATACTGGAAAAAACATCTGAAAGTAAATCTTTTTTGGGACCCTTTAATATTTTGACTGGACATTTTCTTCTGCATCTAATGTTAATGACTGCAAGGAAAATTACAACAATTTGCAGGTTGAAACCTGAGCCACCGACAATTACACAATGGACACAAAAAATTAGACAAGTCTTCTTAGGGCCAATCCCAATTCTACCCCTTACCCCTACCCCTTAGCCCTCAGCCCTACCCCTATCACTCTCCTACCCCTTTTAGAATAGGGCTGAGGGCTAGGGCTATCTTTGCAGCACTATGAATTGGGATACCCCTTGGCCCTTTAAGCCCCGCCGCACTCCTATAACAACAAAAAATTATGGATATTAGAAATGATAGAAATTACATTAGAAATTACTTTTATTTTTTTGAAAATGGTATTATTATTTACCTTATATTTCTTTTTGAGGTTCTCCCACTTTTTTGAAGCTTGCTGGGCTGTAACTTCCCCTTCCAAGCTATTTTCTTTTATGAATTTCCTAAAGTAATACAGATATATTTATATAAACACGTTTTATTACTGACATATTATAGCTTAGACGAATAATATAATTTACTCCCAATGTGTTTTGGCGCTGTATTTTGATTTCAAAAACTTTTCTTCCTTTTTAACCTCTAAACCAGGGGTCCTGAAATACAGATCTTGAAGGTCCACATTTGCTTTTTATATACAAGCATGGGTCCGGACTTCAGCGCCCTGTGGGAGAGGGGGGGCGGGTAGGAGGAGGGGGGGGGGGGGGGGGGGGGGCGGCGATACCGAGGACTGCCGAGCAGTGCGGTGCGACGGAGTGCGCTGGACACGCACAGAGCGGCGCGGTGCAGAACGGTGCTCACACGGAACATGGAGCGTTTAAAGACAGATTTTTTTTCTTTTTTTTTTTTCCATACATTTGCCCTGGGGCAGCAGCGAGGTGTGCCGCGGTCCGGTCGTGGACCGCGGTCCGCTAATTGAGGAACCCGGCTCTAAACTGAATCAGCAGTCGGGTTTCATCGGGGGTCCCTGTGTCTAACATATTACGTTAAAAACATGATAAAGGATGACGTTAATTCAGTGATTAGTGCTCTTCATAAGTTACAAATTCACGATTGGAAACGGTGCTGCGCAGCGCTAAAACGTTAATCCATGACTGGGACACTGTCACGCTAGTTTATCTATAAATTCAGTGAAGCAAATACACTTTTTATAGCTTTTTAAATAGTATACAGAAAGCAATCTTACATTTGTGCGACTCCGTGATGGGCGCCATGTTGTTTTTTTCTGGCCAATGTGAAACTCCGCCTACCCCTATAGAGAATAGGGAGCATCGATGCTGACTTCGCTGAAAGGGGTGAAATAGCCCTTCCCCTTACCCCTACCCCTATTCAAAAAGGAGAATTGGGATAGCCCTTAAGCCTCGTGAACGCGCATATCATAGGGGTAGGGGTAAGGGGTAGGGGTAAGGGGTAGAATTGGGATTGGCCCTTAATGGAGCAGTTGACAGCAAAACTGTAATTAAAAATCCCTGTTTTTGAGAGAAGGTGGGGACCGATGATTGAGTTTCTGAAATAGGACTATCCTTTGCCTGTATTTTCTTTTTCTTTTTGTATCTGATTCTGTGTTTGTAATGATGCCCAGTCATGGGACAGTGATATTGTTTTGTCATGCCTTGTTCATATGGCAATAAAGTTAAAAAAAAAAAAAAAAATCGGCTGTAAATATTGGTTATCGGCCTCCTTGACTTCTGATAATCAGTATCAGCCCTACACATATCGGTCTATCTCTAGTGAGCAGCACCAAGTTCCTGGGAGTGCAGATCTCTGAAGACTTCTCCCAGGCCAGAAACACAGCATCACTGGCCAAGAAGGCTCAAACAAGTGTGTACTTGCTCCCCAAGGTGAGGAAAGCACAAATTCCATCTCCCACAATGGCATTTTTTCTTTTAGGGGAAGTTTCGAAGGGAAAGTCCCAAAAGTCATAGAACCAGATAACTGAGGTGTCAGCATGTTTCACATTACTATTCAGTAACACATTGGTGCTGGAAACCATGGCTTATTTCCTTCTTGTTCTTCCTCATTCTGTTTACTGACCTTCAAACTGAATACAGTATTGAAAATTAACATTTTCACACACAAACTATATAAAAAGAGGAGCTGTGTGGATTTCTGTGACTGTATGACTGAATCAAAGATGAATTCAGTCATTTTCTGCTTGAGTTTGCTGACACCATGCAGCTCAAGTTCAGCTCAAGATTATAATTTCACCGCAAGGTCTTTTCCTCTACATTCACACTTGAAAAAAAAATTAACCAATTTATATTCAGTGGAAACTGTAGTTGTTGAGGAATTTTCCCAAAAAAAAAAAAACAACCTTGAATTTGATTAAAAAAATGTGAAGACTGAGTGAGTGCTGTGTCTTTGTCTTCGTGGAAACATGGCTCAATGACAGCGTCCCGGACTGTGCTATCCAGCTAGATCGGCTAACATGCTACCGGGCTGACAGAGCGCTCGTCGAGGGGGGGAAGACTCACGGCGGGGGACTCTGTGTTTACATCAGTGATGCCTGGTGCCATGACGCCATTGTAGTCTGCAAACACTGCTCACCACTGGTGTAGTTTATGATCATCAAGTGCCGTCCATTCTTCCTGCCAACAGAAATTACAGCTGTTTTACTGGCAGCAATATACGTCCCCCCTGGCTCCACCAACAACAGGAGCGGGGCACTGAATGAACTCAATCAGCACATCAGTGAGCAGCAGACAGCCCATCCTGACGCCTTCCTCATCCTGGCTGGGGATTTCAACCACGCTAACCAAAAGAGCGTGTTTCCACAACTCCATGGACATATTAACTTTCCCACAAGAGGTACTAATATCCTGGACAATGTTTTCACTACACACAGTTGAGCCTACAAAGCCACCCCCCTCCCCCACCTCGGGGCTTCAGATCACACTACTGTTATGCTCCTGCCAGCATACAGGCCGCTGGTTAAAATCACCAGACCAGCGAAGAAGACAATCCGTGTGTGGCCAGAGGGGTCGTCAGCGGCACTCCAGGACTGCTTTTCCACCACTGACTGGAGTGTGTTCAGACAGGCGGCCACCTTCAATGACACCATAGACCTCCAGGAGTACACAGAGACCATCACTGCCTACATGAGGAAATGCATGGACGACGTCACGGTCTCCAGAACCATTTTCACTCGCGCCAACCAGAAACCATGGCTGACAGGGGAAGTCCACAGACTCCTGAGGGCTCGGAATGCCGCCTTCAGAGCTGGGGATGAAGCAGGAATAAGGAAAGCAAGGGCTAACCTGTCACGAGGTATCAGAGAGGCCAAGAGACATTACTCCAGGAGGATCGCCGATCGCTTCGCTAACAGCGGAGACACCAGGAACCTGTGGCGAGGGATCCAGACTATCATGGATTATAAGCCCACTCCGCAGACCTGTGACAACTCCATCTCTCTGCTGAATCAACTGAACGACTTCTTTGCTCGCTTTGAGGCTGACAACAACACCCCAGCACAGAAAACCCGTACGAAAAGCCCCAGGTCCTGACAACATTCCTGGTCGTATCTTGAGAGACTGTGCTGAGGAGCTCACTGATGTTTATACTGACATCTTTAACATCTCATTGAGCCAGCCTGTTGTCCCCACATGCCCCAAAGCCACCACCATCATCCCAGTTCCTAAGAAGCTGTCTCCCCCCCACTATAATGACTATCGCCCAGTTGCACTCGCCCCCATCCTTATGAAGTGCTTCGAGCGGCTAGTCATGCAGCACATCAAGTCTGCCCCCCACATCAACCCTGGATCCCGACCAGTTTGCTTATCGGTCCAACCGCTCGATCGATGACGCCATCCCCACTGCTCTCCACTCAGCCCTCACCCACCTGGAGACTGAGAATTCATATGTCAGAATGCTGTTCATCAACTTCAGCTCAGCATTCAACACAATCATCCCCCAGCAGCTCATCTACAAACTGGACCGGCTGGGACTCAACACCACCTTGTGCAACTGGCTGCTGGACTTTCTGACAGGGAGACCACAGGCAGTTCGGGTTGGCAGCAACACCTCCAGCACCATCATTTTGAACATGGAGGCCCCCCAGGGATGTGTGCTGAGCCCCCTCCTCTTCACTCTGCTGAGCCACGACTGCACACCCACATCCAGCTCAAACCTTTTCATCAAGTTTGCCGATGACACGACTGTGGTGGGTCTCATCAACAATGATGATGAGACCATCTACCGGAGTGAGGTGAGCCGCCTGGCCACATGGTGTCAGGACAACAATCTCCACCTGAACGTGGAGAAGATGAAGGAGATTGTTGTGGACTTTAGGAGAGAGCATTCCCAGCATGCTCCACTAACCATCAACGGTGCTGCTGTGGAGAGAGTGAGCAGCACCAAGTTTCTGGGTGTGCATATCTCTGAGGACCTCTCCTGGAACATCAACACCGCATCACTGGCTAAAAAAGCTCAACGGCGGCTCTACTTCCTCCGCAGACTGAGAAGAGCGAGAGCCCCGACCCCAATCATGACCACCTTTTACAGAGGCACTATTGAGATCCTCCTGACCAGCTGCATCACTGTGTGGTACGGCGCCTGCACCGTGTCCTGCTGCAAGACCCTGCAGCGCATTGTGAGAGCAGCTGAGAGGATCATTGGTGACCCCACTTACCCTGCCCACAGCCTTTTCAGCCTGCTGCCGTCGGCCAGGAGACTGCGGAGCCTCCGGGCCAGAACTAGCAGACTCAAGGACAGCTTTTTCCATCAGGCAGTCAGGAAGCTAAACTCCCTCCCTGCTCTGCCCCCACTCTCCGTCTCTGCCCCCCGCCACTGATCTCAGGCCTGAACTTTTCTGTGTTTTACTGTTTTACTGTGTTCATAGTAATTTTTTTTTTTTTACCCTAGATTTTAGTAGGCTGTTATGTTTTGTTGCACCGTGGGTCTGAGAGGACTGTAATTTCATTTGTTCTGTATGTTTCTATGTATGGCATATTTGACAAATAAAACTGATTTTGACTTTGAAAAATCTGTCAATGTATTGATGATTTTTGAGAGACAGCAGTCAAAAGTAACTCCCAGGTTTCTCACAGTGGTTCTGGAGGTCAAAGCAAACCAATAATGGACCAAATATAACTTCTGTTTTATGTGAGTTCAGAGGCAGAAAATTACAGCTCCTCGAGGCCGTTATGTCTCCAGACCTCACTCGTCTCTGGAGATGTGACAATAAACACCACTAGATGTCACTGTTGGACAGGTTTCACTGCAAACTGTGCCAGGCTGATCCATCATATTTAGCTTTACACTGTTCCAAGCACTTACATTTACAATTACACATATTAAATTTTAATAAAACAACAAGATATTAAATCATATTAATAATTTAAACTCAATAAAATTTTTAAATGAAGTTAATCTATAATTCACTGAACACATGTGTAAACATGTGACAGTCCCTGATGTCTTAGGCATTCAATAAACAAACAAAAACAAAACCAACTCTTCCTCGTTGCTGCACCGGTTTGGATTTTTTTTTTTTTTTTTTTTTTTTTTGATGCTTCATACAGTACAAGTCTTTGTTTCACCAGTGAGTTGACTTTGCTCAGCCTGCATGAAGAGGCTCAAATAACCAGTTCAGCTGGGGATCACAACCTATTGATGTGGTTGTGTTTTCTTAGTCTTTAAATAACTCCGATCATTGAGCCTTAACTGCAGTTAAGTGACTTGGATTATCTATATATATTATACATAATTTCCCCAAAGGGATCATTAAAGTGAACTTCCTTTTTTGTTTTCACAATTGGCTTTTTTTTTTTAATTTCGGAAAACATTTTGGTTAAAATAATTGCAACAAACAATAAATCTACCAGGATCTTTCAGCTGACTCATTAAATGAGTCAGTGTTTTCTACACAAATGAAGATATTTCTTCTAATCCGAAATGCAAACTGAAAAGAGCGAGTTGAATGAATCAGATGGGTGAAAAGAGCCCAGAAGATCTCAAACCAATCCCTGTGACGCAAAGGCTTGTGTCACATGTTCAAAGAAAAATAGACATAAAAAGGAACATACCAATGCACGAAGGTCTGAGCAACATGTTGAATGTACAGGACAGTCATGGCGGCCGATAAAGTGAATGCAAAACAACAGATACGCTGAGAATTCCATGTAACTGTTGGCAAAGCTTGCTCCATGTTTCTATTTCACACTCCAGCGGTACCAATAACAATCAACCAGCTAAAATTAGAAGAAGCTTCCTCATGCCAACAACAGGCGCCATTTTCAACAACCCTCAGCTGGAAAATGTACAAAACAGGATGCCAGAATTACAAAATCCTGTTCTGTCAGTGGCTTTAGGGTTCAATTTAATTTCAATTTCAATTGTCTAACCCATTTAAAAAAAAAAAATCTTTTATATTTTATTCTATTTACTATCACATTTATAAACAGCTGGAATCCTGAGTTTTGGCATAACGATTAGTTATGTTGGGCTACTAGAGGGTGCGGTTGGGTTTTTTTTTTTTTTTTTTTTTTTGTAATGAATCCAGCCATATATGTTTAGGGAACAAAATTTTAAAAATAATAATGATAAAAATAACAATAGCCAGTACACAGACGTCTGTATGGACAGACCAGTGACTGTCCACTCTAAAACTACCAAGTCCGGGAGAATCTGGAAAAGTTGTGTTTACATTCGAGCACACTGACACAGGGTCGGAGAGCTTTCAAAATTTATGTTTTCAGTTACTACAGGCACCCAAGAAGTAATTAAAGTTTTAAAATTATTTCTTGAAAACACTGAACATAACATGCAAATAGTTAAAAAAAAAAAATGTTTTCAAAAAAGCGATGAACATTCCACCATGTAGAGCAGCATTTCATGGTCTGGTTAAAAATTCAAATATAAGTAGAAAAATTAAAACAGAAATGAACAAACAAACAAACAAACCAAAAAAAAAACTTATTTTCCATCTTGGTCAAATGCCAAAGTGAACCTTTCATTGTCAGGAATCAACCCATTCAGGTGCACAACTGTAGTTGTGTCACCACCAAATAGCTATAATTATGAGCAGTAAGTCTAGGTTACAAAGCATTAAAGCATTTAACGTGTAATTATATTCAATCCTATGGAAATGGAAACTCTCTGGAGGCTATTAAAGGTGTAGAACACATTAAAGACTTAATTGTGCAAATACTACAAGTGCAGTTACAGTACAGTAGTCATGATAGTCTGAATTAAATAAAGGCTATAGTTATGAGATCAAAGTCTTATGGTCTTGAGAAGTGAACTATACTCATAAAAACACACACAACTGGAGTTAATTCCTAGAATACACCCGATTTTAAAAACCAGGTCTTGTTTTCTGTCTGCAAGTCGAAGTGTCCTTGGGCAAGGCGCTGAACCCAAAATTGCCCCCAGTGGATGGACTGAGAGCCTTGCAGATTTTTTTTATGAGTTTTTTGTGGTATTCTATAATCTACATTGAAGAGACATTTCAACAATTTTAACAGAATGAATAATGGATTTGTTGGATTTCTGTAGTTTTTGTTTCCACTCATTGTCTTTATTTTCTGTCATGCGAACACATTGCAGCCTGAAGCGCTGAACTCTTGATATATCCTGAACGAGCAGGTTATATGACTGTGCTCATCTTTCTGAATCTGTCACTTCAATCACAGCTGTCACAACACTTTTACCTCGGCCTTCAGGGCGCAGCCTTTAGTCAGCTGGGATCGGCTCCAGCACCCTTCAGGACGGGAATGCACTGCTTAAAGCGTTATTGAAGCTGGCTGGATGGATGAATTAAACTTCTGATGGCTAATGATTCGATTGAATCCACCAATTCATGATGCAGATTCCCACATGAATGAATCAGAGGTTTGTGTTGAACGTGTTGTTTGTGGATGACAGTGGCGCGACTAACAGCTCGAGGTTAAGAGAAACCCGAGCCATCGAGCACAATGATCTGTTGATAATTCTGCCCTCTGCTGCACTCTGTGTTCAGTCCCAATTAATACCAACATCATGACATCCTCTAAACCTACTGAGAATCTGACTTTCTTTCTTTCTGACCCAGGATCAGAACCATCAGTTCAGACTGTGTTCTTCTAGTAGTTCTACAGAACAGCAGCAGCACCAGGAGCCGCATTGACAGTGTTAACACACATTTATATACTCAATCTCCTGTGTAGCTGCACTGCTGTAGTCACTACAGGAGTGAGGGGAAGGGTTTGTCTTCAGGTATGCCCTGCACAGTATTTTTTCAAGAGTTCAGAATTCATTCATTCTTCAGTGACAGAAGGAAACATGCAGTCTCCAATAAATCCTCCATACAGGCTGAAGGTATTATGGCCTCCGTCAGATTCTCCTGAGTTCAGCCTGGTGAGGCTGTGGTTCCCAGCAGGAGGTTACTGACAGGTTAGCAGGTTACTGACAGGTTAGCAAGCAACACTTTAGCTTCACTGTGACTTCAGGTGTGTATCATACCTGTAGATGTGTCTTCAGGTTTGATGAGTCCCTGGATGTTGAGAGCATTTTCACAGCTGGTAGGCAGAATTTACATTGCACAGAGAAGTTCTGGCCTCAGCTGACTTAAATAGAAATTGTCTACGTTTCCAGCCAAAGAATGAGTTTCTCTCTCTGGAGCAGCCATGACTCCAGCAGCAGGTGGTAAAATCCATGGCAACAGGGGTTGTTTCATTCATGATTAAACAACAGTAGAGCAGGAGGCTGCTTCAAGATAGCGGTCGATGCGGCATCTATTATTTATATATCTACGGTGTCTATTGTTTATAGATCTATGGTGTGGTAGTTTGTGCCACAATGTCTGTACATGGCGCGGATGTCTGTTGGTATATTCCTTCTGATTTTCAAAAGTAATCTCGCTCAGTAATCTGTGTTTTTATCAGATATACCTGTAACGAGATTGCATATTTTTTGTGTGTACTGTAACGGATTACAGTTACAATTCTTTTGTATCCTGAAAACGTAACGCTGTTACATGTAATCCGGTACTCAACAACCATGGTTCTGCCTGATCACGTCCCACCTTTGCCACTGCAAAATCTGCCACCAGAGTCCAGAAAAACTGCAAAAACTCACAGTGAGATGACACACATTATGTTCCAGGCAGCTCGAAGGCAAAGCTGCACAATGAACTCAAGGTCTCTGGAAAAGAACCAAGACTACTGGTTGTAGAGAACTTCAAACACAATGACATTAGCAACAGAATTTCAAAGGCCAGCAAAGCTTTTGAAACGCTTCAGAAAAGTATCTGAGGGTGCAGAGGACTGGGTCTAGACATCAAATTGAAGGTTTCTGTTCAGTTCAGTGGCACTCCCTCCTCTGTGCCAGCCACACCTCAACAGTTTACAAGCACCACATGAAACAGGTCAATCATTTCTCCACAGTTCTTTGTTCTGATTGAACTATTGATTGATCAAACCACAGGATTCCAGACACTGTCGTTCTAGAACACACCGGACTCCCGAGTGTCTCCACCTTACTTCTGAATGCTCGAGCAAGTTGGGTCAGCAACGTTGTCAGGATGCCAGACAGCAGACTTTCCCCATCCTATGGCTTTGGTCCATCAGCATTTAGGATTCGGTTCAGACCAGTTCAGTGCTTTATTTAAATCAAGCTGCTCTCAGCTCAGGTAGCCAACGAAGCACCCCCTGCACCAAGTTTGTATTGGCTTGTCCCCAGACTCACCCCAGCTCCAAAATCCAAATGAGGAGTGGGCGGGGCTGGTTTATGAGGCTACTTCCTTCTATGGCAGCATGGGAAACAGAAACAGAAAGCCTACCTTCACACATTTCCAAAAAATGTGGACTTTGCCTCTTTTAAAAATAACATGTATGAGGAAGTACATGAAAACTGCATAATCCGTCTTTCTGAAGAATCGGTGCCGGTGAATCAAGAACCTCAGTGAGACTTCTTTTATTTCTTTCTGAGGATGGAGGCGTAAATCAGTCTGAAGAGAAGGGATGAACTTTGAAATTCAAGCTTCTAGTCAGAGAAGTGCGACAGCATGTTTGTCGGCTTTGATGAACAAGGCGAGGTTTTTGTCCGAGGCCCACAGTCAGACCGTGACGGTGGCACAACACAAATGATGGAACAATGAGGAAATACTACCGATGGACTTTCAAAGAATAATCTGACATGTCTCTACTTCTTAAAACACAAACAAAAAAAATTTAAAAAATGGGTATTTATTGGGTGCTTAAAAAAAAACTGAAATGATGCCCACTTTGGGCAAGTCTATTTAAAGATTAAAAAACAAAAGAATGTCATTTCACAGCAGGAAAGTCACTGACATGAGTCCAAAAGTGATCCATCAGTGAACTGTTAACTAGGTGTGTTGAAAACATTCCTCAACCATAAATCATGTCTCTATCAAAGCAGCACCTGTTGGATTGTACTCATCGCTGATTTTGAAACACTGTGAAACTGGATTACACTCATAACTGCGTCATTAATACATTTAATACAAGCCTCTTTTTTTGTATCCATTAGGAGGAAACTGTTTCAAACCCTGGCCAGAGATTTGTGACAATTTTTTTTCAGGATTGTTGCATAACTCAACAACTTTCAGCTTGTCTCTGGATTAGGTTAATTTTTTGGTCTGATATAGTGGAGGCCTGTTTATGAGCGGCATCGAAAATGTACATTTTAGATCAACTGACAGGTGGAATGCAAAAAAAGCTGTGATTTTTACAACAAATACTGCGCAACTTACACTTGTTGGTCTTTTCTTGAAAATTTTCCTTCTACATATTTTAAAAATTGCATTTTTTCCATGTTTGCTTGCATGTGCATATGTGTGTTTGCATAAAAATACACGCACACACTGACGAACACGCTTCCCCTAACAGAAAAACTTGGTTATTTTATCCTGACTGCGGTAATTCGGACATTTACCTCTTCGAATAAAAGGCAACAAAAGCAGGGGAAAATAAAATGAGATGAAACCAAAAGATTGTTTTAATTGGTATGCGAGATGCATTCAATAATTAATTTGATTTAGAAATAAACACATTTATTGAATTGTATTTACCATCACTCCCATTAAATCTTCAGTGCAGTGTCGCTGCAGCAGCGCTCAGGATCGAGCCTGTTGTGCTTCACGTCACACCCATTGGCAGGTTGGGTGTGTTGACGTATGCCCTTTGTTGCACCAAGAAAAACACTTCACAAAAGCATATAGGTGTGACACCACACACACACACACGCACACACACACACACACACACACACACACACAATCACACACATGCAATTATGAGTTTTACAGCAAAAGAAAGACAACTTCTCTGTTGTTATTCTCATTCAATCTTTCCTACAAGTAAGTATTTATTTGTTTGTTTATGCCAGCTGCTAATATGTTTACCATAAAAACAGAATGGAATCGTAACAATAAAAAGAGATTATAAGGCCAATTACCAGCAGGTAGGGCCGATTTATAGGTTCTTCTCTATAATTGAGGCCTTCACTCGTCACACTCTTTGTTGTTTACTAGTTTATATTAAGTCGGCAGTTTGATTTCACAAGCTTATTTATGCCGTGCACTTGAGGCACTGTTTATTTCTCATAAACCAACATCAGCTGACAAAGTAAATGGCTATGGCGATGCCGCCTGCCGCTGTGTAGTGACTGACTGACGGCCTGAAAATGGTTGAGCATTCTTTCTAGTATGAAACACAATCTGAAGACAGAAATTTAACATCTACTTCAGTTTTAAATAGCGTCACCTACTTAAAAAATATATAAATAAAGGACTTAAAATTCTTGGGGGCGACTTGTGGCTCATTTGGTAGAGCAGGTTGTCCTGCAAATGGCAGGTTGTTGGTTTGGTTCCTGATCTCGCACTTGTCTTTCAGCAAGACACTGAACCTCAAACGTCCCCCAGTGGATGGATTGAGTGGCTTGGGGCAGATGCTTCTATGCGTGGGTGGAAGTGATGAACAGTGTAAAAGTACTATGTTAAAGCTATAGTGTGTAACTTCTGTCGCCCTCTAGCGGAATTCTGCATTATTACAACAATAAAGCCGGCGCTTCCACATGACGTACGCCCAGGTGTCCCCAGTGTCCCGGTCCCGGTTTTGCCAGTGACAATGTCACCAACGTATTTAATGTGGTTGAGTCTACGCTTGATCTTCAGAGAATTAGGCCTCAGATGAACCACCATCCAGCTCTCTCTCGAGCTGACTCTGTGTTCCTCAACAGCTCTTCCTCCAAGGAGGTTGACGTCAGCAACGAGGACACGGGTAGCTAGAAAAACCCGAATGGCAGAATTTGTCCAAAAGGCATCCTGAGAAACCTGTAGAGACCAAAAGCAGGGCTGAAAGCAGTCGGAATCCGTGATCTATCATTGAGTTATGTATATTTATATATAGGTATTTACCATACCTGACATGAATATATATTTTTTTATGAGGAGGTATAACAGACAATAAACTCACTGTTGTCAGATTGTCATTACCGCACAGATCCAAACATCTCACCCAACAAGACCTACCACACAGTCTATCCTTAGCATCCACATGCATAAATACATAAGTTTATGTGTGTGTGTGTGTGTGTGTGTGTGTGTGTGTGTGTGTGTGTGTGCCTCATTCAGAGGAATGTTTCCTCAAGCTTGTTAAATTGATGCCGTCAAGATTCACGGCACTTCTGAATGCAAAAATTTGTCCCACGGCACTTTGCAAGGTCTGATCTATATAGAGGCAGCTGAGTGAAAACCATGTTACTGATATCCTGTAAAAAAACAAAAAAACAAAAAAAAGATTCTTGACAGCAAAGCCTTGTCCTATTTTCCGTTACCAGCAGAGAGTGAAGAAAGGCTTCTCTCCAGCTTGATATAACAGCAATCCTGACAAAGCAATTCACAGCGCATTACAAGGAAATACTTTCAAACAAATAGCGTATTAAAACCTGACTTTAAGGAAGTGTGTGTCAGCAGGGAGTTTGTTCCACACCTTGCTTCTGAATCTGGGAATTTCAGTGAACCTCTTCCCCTGCTCCACCCTCCTGGTGTCGGTGGAGGCTGTGCTGCAGCGTTCTGGATAAGCTGCAACTCTCTAACAGTTTTTTTCTTTTTCTTTCTTCTTGAACGAGACCTGTAAGCACATCGTTAGAGCAAACTGAATGCATGAACAACGTTAAAGCCAGGGAGCCAGAGTGAAGTGACACTGTACCAGCATGAATTTTCCCTGAAATGAAACGAGGGCTTCTTCCCATGTGGACTGGAATGTGTTTGTACCAGTCGGGATACAGTGAAGTCGGCCCATAGCCAAGTCAGCCCCATGCAAACTCGCGCGGGGGCTCTCAAAGGGCCGAGTTGGTCGGGGCCGACTTGACTGTAAGCTGCTTACCAACTCGGCCCAAAGCCTCTTTTGCCACTCACTAACGCCACATTGTATTTCTCACGCTGAAAAAAAAATACCGGCAAACAACCGGGAGGAATCAAACATGTCTGAAAGCATCTCACTCACTTGTCAATCTAAAAGGGAAAGGGGGGGGGGGCTAAAATAACGCAACAACTAATGACAAAAAGCATTGTTATCACGTGAGTCTGCTGGAGAGTGAGCGGCAGATGGGATGAGCTCTATGCGGAGGGGTTGTGTGTGTGCTTCATATTTTCCACTCGGTATATAGATGTGATCTGTAGTTTTTTGTTTCAACGCGCAATCTGTGTATTTTGCCAGATAAAACGGGGCCCGGCTGGTTGTTAGAGTGTTACTAAAGACTCTCACCTCCAACCTGGAAGTGTGCCAAAAACTTTTTTTTTTTTTTAACGGAGCGAGTTTTTGCTCTTAAACTAATTATATTTGCCTACAAATACGCTTCTGTGCATTATATAACAAGTTCCGTTTAATTTTAAAAATAGTATTTATTTTGAATCTGATGTGTGCATTCATCTTCATACATACATTTGCTGAAACAAGTTTGTTATAAATCAGTCTATCAATAAATCTATCACTCTGTCTGTCTGCATTTATGTAATATAACATTAAGATCATACATTTTCAGTTGTTAAATTGTATTACAGTAGATTATGAAGTATTGATGTAACGACAACAAAGAAGAAAAGGGTGATTAATCTGACGACTTGACTGTAAGCCGTACCAGTCGACCAAAATGCAGGTGAACAGAGGAAGAGTCAGAAACAAAGACGATCTGTGTGAAACTGAGTGTGGTCACATGGTGTTTTCAATTCGGAATTAGTTTATTCTGAATTAAGTAATTCAGAACTATATTCATGAGCTTGATGTGGACATGGTAAAATCGAAGAACTGAATGCTCTCTTACGCTGGGGTCTGTGAAGCGTTCTGATTGGACAGGGGGCGGCTGTGATGTACTGACGTCTCCCGGAAGTAAATGGCGTTTTTCTCGTCTTTCTTTCTCGATTAACTTTGACGCTACAGCTTTGAAAATGTCCCTGTCGATACACTCGTTTCATTATATCCAAATCTTCTAAAACTGCCAATAAATAAACCGTCTCCGTAACACGGACAGCGGGCCTCCGTCTTGGAAAATTGCATCATCATGACGGAGCAGTCGTGCCTGATTAGCATATATTTCTGCTTCCAAAGGAGAATAAACCCGCCAGTCTAGTCAGATTTAAACTTAATTCTGAGTAAAGTTTTCAGGCATTTACGTGGTCACTTTAGAGCGGAATTAGGCTTTGTTCAGATTTATAGAGGAATAGAAAGCTCCACGTGAACGCACGGACTGTGAAATTCTCCAGGTATGAAATATTTTTCAAATATGCAATCAAACTATTCAAAATGAGCTTCTTATTGGTGCATATAATAACAAACAGTCTCACGTTGAAGTACTGTTTATGTTGTATTGACTTTGTTCTTCACAGAGTTGCTGCCACTGTTTCTGCTCACTTTCTAATGACAAGAGGAAAAATGGCTTCCAGATTACAACGTCTTATACAAAAAGAGGCGCATCCTTTTTCCCGTTTCCCGAAGTTTGGCTTCGGAAGATCATGCATAAAATGTCGAATTTGGCCAATATGGTGGATTCCCATATTGTACACCCAATACCGGTTTGAACTCGATAAGAAATATGTCAAAACGGCTTGACGGCGCTCATTGTCATACACCACATAGCATGCATTGCAAAGGAGACAAGAGAAGAAAGAGCACAACGTTTAGTGAATTCATTGTTTTGTTTTAAGCTTGAAGAATCTGAACATTTGACTGATCACCGCCTCTGTCACAATGACGGCTCTCCTTTTGTTGTACCAAGAATAACACTTCTCTGTGATGTCTCCATTGCATTGACACACCCCGAAAGAGGCCGTGCAGTAAACGTCAAAAGCGTAAGATTTGTGGTAGGGCTTTTTTTTCATGAGTCAACTCCAGAGTGTGGCGTCAGCGAGGATCTTCTGAGTTACGCATAGACTTGATGTTGTGGTTATTAGGAGACAGAATGCTCAAAATCTACTTTATATACTTACCATTCAAAAGTTTGGACACACCTGTTCATTCAGTGTTTATTCTTAATTTTCTGGATGATTGCCAGTGAATTCTTTAAGACTGCGAACGAACACATATGGATTAAAAAATGTGACATAACTCACAACGCATTGAGTATCTTAATTCCTTAAAGTATCCGCCCTTTGCTTTATTGACAGAGCAGCAAATCCTTGGCCTTCTGTCAATGGACTTCAGCAGGCCGCCACCTGAAATGGTTTTCACGTAACAGCTGGGCCTCATCAAGATCCATGTGTTGAGTTTCCTGCCTTTATAATGGAGTTTGGACCATCAGAGGTCAGACTGTCCTGTTTGGTAACTGTAAAGAGTTTATATTAAACTGAAACAATCATATTTTATTTGGGGACTAATCGGCAACAGTACAGGGCTCTGGTGGGGGTCAAGGGTCTTGCTCGGGGACAAACAGTTACTGTGGGGATTGAACCTGTGAACACCTGACTCCATTGCTCATAATATGGCAAGAACCAATCAGCTAAGTGAAAGGAAACTGACTTTAGTCTGATGAGTTCAAATCTGAGATCTTTGACATTGTGAGGGATTTATTCAAAATCCAAGGCACACTGAACCAGCAAGGCCGAGCCATTCGCTTGCTTTTTATTTAGACCGTCATTTATTTCTCAACAGGACAATGAGCTTGAATGCACCTCCAGGAGGAGTATGTTCACGGTTTCACTGGCATCCGTTGTTTACTTAACGTATTGTTTCTGGGTGCGTATTCCAACATATATTTTATTGACCCACTTTTCATGGTGAACTAGTTGGACAGAAGTCAAGATCGCCTGCCGCGTTCACAGTGGTACTGACGTCGTCGGTGAAGAGACACTCTGATTTATCTCTTTTCTATTCTAGGCAAACAAAAACAACGCGGCAGCATAACAGCATAGTTGTTGTTGTCTAGTAGATGACCTGAATTTTTTTCTTGACAGTTTTCGATCCTGTCTGTTTGTCCTTTGATCAAGTCACCATTGACATGGTGAGTTGCAGTCTATCCGCCGCTGTTGTTGGCTTTTAATTTAATAAATCATTTGCAAAGGGGAAATGACCATAGCATGCTTTTACTGGAACATCCTTCTTTCATGGTATATCCAATCCACTTTATTTGTGTAGCACGTTTAAACAAGAACACCTCCAAAGTGCTGCACATACAATCATAAAAAAAATATTTAACACAAAAGTTTCCATATAACAACAAGCAATAATAATGGAATGAGTGCATGAATCTAAAACAATGCTATAAATAAAATGACTAAATCTAACAAAACACATACAAAGTTATAAAAATGGGCCTTAAAACGACTCTGAAAACACTCCACTGTGTGAAATATTACTGTAGCATCAACTTTTTTTAGTTTATTTTTGCATTGTTCACAAATTTCACTCAAAATCCAACATTTTGTGAGTAGTGCATGTGTATCTGTGTATTCAGTATGTACATACAATGAGAAATGTTGGTCAGATGATAAACAATAGACGTTCGAGGTGGCCTCAACTTATTCTGGGACAGTAGGTCATCGATAAACATTTAGGTCAAAGATGTGACGGTCTTCAGTTGTCTCATTACTGCTGTGTCACTGTAAGATAAACTGTAATTATTAGTCGCCAAGCCTGGAGAGCAAACAACACTGAAAAATACTACCTATTTAATTGTAATCTTAGTAATTACTGTAAGTACTTTCGGCCGAACGTGTGTCACGTCTGAGTCTAAGTTACTGTAAGGAAGATCATTTCGACTAAATGTGAATATCTTTGTTACAATCTTTGTTTTGTTTATTTAATTATCTTGATGGTGAGACATTTAACAAAACTTTTCAAGTGAAAATGCAGAATTTTTGCACTTTTTTTGGGGGCAAAATTTTGAAATTGATAGATTGAGGATGACTGGTTCTAATAGTCACCCACTATAATTTAATAGTTACAGTAATTTCATTGCCATCAATTTTCTCCAATAAGAGGTCAAGCAATTTTGTTTTTTAAAAAAAACAACCTCTCTAATAACTGCTCAGGTGATGCATGATTATGGTTTCCATGCTCTCACTGCTTAGATTTGAACGTTATTTACTAGTTGACGATGGCTTTCATTAGTCGTCCCATCTCCTGTTTACACAGAAACGCTGAAAATGATGGAGCTAACATGTCTGGCCATTCTGGCAATATAATTTTTTTTTTTTGGTAACAATTTGCGATAAATGCAGGTTCAGTCGGAGGATTCTGGAAAAGTTGCATTTTTAGTGACTCTGAGCACCGCTGTGGTGTGAATGAACAAAGCTTTTATTTTTCCGCTTGGAAACGTCGTCATGGAAACGGGAGGTTCAACATCGGAGAATGGAAAAACAACAAATTACGTAAACACACCAGAAAGCTATGTTTCTATTTATGGAGCTTCCTTTAAAAAAAAACAAACCTCGCCCTCTGTTCGGAGCTCTGTTCGCAAACGATGAGCCGACTCTCAGCGTTCCAACACCTGACCTGACTTTCTGTCCCTAAGCCAACATTATGCAAGGACCGCGCGCCAAAATCAACAGCACTTTCAGATCCAAAGCAAAAAAACAAAAATGCGTGAGTCATCCTCCTTTATATTTCCCTTGGAACGCTGTCAACTGAGAATGCTGGTGTTGTTATTGATTTGAAATAGTTGTTCAAATGTCAACTGGCCCTCTGGGAAGCCCCACCCTGAAGACACTCCTCTTGCTTTTATACTGTAGCATTTCATAAAAGCTGTAAATAAATAACAAATACCGACTAGAACAATGTCCTAGACAATAAATATTCATTTGAATTCTCTTGTAAAAACAGATTTTAGTTACTGGAATAATTTTATTGTACTGCATAACTAAGAATATCTCCATGAAAAAAAAAAAAAGTTTATTTTTGTTTGGTTTTGTTTTGTCAGACATGATAAAAATGGAGAAATGGATATTAGGGGGGAAAAGCTCTTTCTAGACAAGTTTAAGCATCATGGTAAACTGTGCTTGAATGAACTCATGAAGGAGGGTTTTTTCAAACCGCACATTTGCGGACGCATGCCAGCTCGTACCTTAATCTCTTCTCCAAAGAACTTCTGACAAAGTGGAGAGATTGCCTCAACCAGTACGCTTTGTTAGTAGCTAAAACTCAAGATGCACTGAATTTAGAGTTGGTGATGCATGAAATGTTCCAATAAAACTCTCATGAAATCGTTTTCTAACCATAATTTAGTACAAGACTGAAAAACTGCAGAGCAACCTCAGTAAATCTTTCTGTACTTCCACTTCATCAACTGAAGATAAATGTTAAAATGTGTTGTTTTGTTTGCTACATTAAGAATTGTAATTGGTACACTTTGATGAGTTGCATTTTTTTTGCTTTGATAGTATATTTCTACACAAAAGTGCAGTGGGAACATGAATATCTCGTATGTGATTCAGTACTTTTTTTCAGTATTTCAATGTAACAGGGCCATGAAGTTGGCTTGTAGGAAGCTTCACACTGAGAATCTCCCTGGTTCAAAGAGATTGCATGTTTTCCCTGTGACTCGCAGCGCAGAAGACAGACGAACGGATCAGTTCAGCTCAGACAACTTTGGATAATTTAAAACAAGATTTATATTAAAATAGCAATGAAAAAAAGAACTAAATAAAGTTATTTAGATAAAATCATTCTACCCCTTTATCAAGCAAGTGACCTCTGACTTCTTATAAGTCATATTCAGTTGAAATAGTCCTTTCCTTGGTGTGAAAGCGGTGCTCAGTATCAAATAGATAACCTTTTAGTGGAACCCAAGGAGAGAGTTGTCTTTGAAATTCAGACATCAAAATAAGGGCGGATCAGTCATTTTACTTATTTTCAATGGATTTCCTCAGACGTAAATTGCACAAACATGTAGAATCCTGAAGTCACGTTCTGTATGTGACACAAGGTATTTTAGCAGTTCATAATGGGTGTGTCAGATGGGTGTGGCCTGTATTTTAAAAGCGTATTGGCAGAGGGAATGAAAGACTCTGAACAGTGCTTGCTTCATCTTTGAGCCACATTATAGCATCTGCCTGAAGGCAGAAGAGCTGTTTGACTGAACATGTGGTTGGCTGACGATTCTTTTTGCTACTTGTTCCTTCCAGATTATGTGATCTGGAAGGAACAGGGAACACTCTCTGCTTCGCTCCAAAACGGTAAAGGCTTCATATGATCGTCTCACCAACATTAAAAGACTTCAGGTTTTGTATTAAATGTTTTGTATGACTTGTATGACTTTGTATGACTTTTTTTTTTTATTTTATTTTATTTTTTTTTACCTTGTTTGGCGATCAGCTCAGTGTTTACATCAAATTTAAGCTGTGAGAGTAATGCCGTGTTTCCACCGGACGCATTTAATGCGACTGCATTTGCATAGCAAATGACACCGCGCCGCGCTAAATGCGCGAGTTTTATCACTGGTGTGTGAATTCATTCGCGCAACAAAGTCGCACCGTGCTACAGTTTTATTGCTGGTATAAATACACAAAACAAAGCATCCTGCAGAAACAGCACACCCCTCCTCATCACCGTCTTCTGCACAGTGCACAGCAGCAATGGGCAGGATTCTTCTGATGTTTGTCCTACAGTACTGTGTGCACCCCACTCTCTCTCTCTCTCTCTCTCTCTCTCTCTCTCTCTCTCGTGTGTGCATACTGATCGATGGTGTGGTTTTTCCTCTTTTTTGTTTTTATGACTGTTTTTGCTGTTCAGTACTTTGCGTTGTTTTTATGAATATGAAAAGTGCTTTCACAAATAAAGATTGAGATTGAGATAGCTCCGTCTGCGACCACCGCTGCTCTGCATTTGGCATGGGGAAGTCAGCTCCGGCTGCGGGCAAGGCGCCGGCATCGCTTCTGGATGCATGCTGCGGAGGCGGTATGAGCTCAGTGAGCTGCGCCCGGACGGCCGGTTCCAGCGCTACTTCAGGCTGACGCTGTGTTTCCACCTGAAGCGGTGAACAAACAAAATCACGCTCGCCTTGGCATCACACCAACTGCTTTGAGTGGTCGGAGCCCTGCATGCCCTACGTCAGGATGTCCGTGAAGACCTCCCCACTGATAGGCTGTCCTGGCGCAAATTCGCTTGAAAAGTTCAATTATTTCAACTCAAGAGACGAGCAATGAGCGACGAAGCGGCGGGTGGTGGGCGGCGATTGTCGACCGGCGGGTGGTGCCAAGT
Organism: Salarias fasciatus; assembly: GCF_902148845.1. Taxonomy (NCBI): domain Eukaryota; kingdom Metazoa; phylum Chordata; class Actinopteri; order Blenniiformes; family Blenniidae; genus Salarias; species Salarias fasciatus. The sequence continues at coordinate 7,816,202 of NC_043747.1, forward strand.
GGCAGTGCAAGTTGACGGGCGTGCCAATCTTTCGCTGGAAATGCTCGCTGACGGCCACTCGCTGCGTCATCGCTCGCCCTCCGCCGCTAAAGATTGAGCGACAATCACTTCATCATGGCCCGAACACACTGGGCGCAGAATCGCCTCCCATGTTAACCTATCTGACTGGCCGCACACAACGCGCAGGGGGGTGCCGCGCGCGCCGCGGCTCGCAGTCTGCAGCGCGCCCGCACTGCTTCATTCTATTTTTCACGCGAGCGGTGAGAGCCCTAATTGTCAATCTGGATCAAACAGATCGGACCAGACAGGAAGTCAGAAACAGTTAAACACGGCGTAAGAGTACCAATATATGAGTAGGGTTCGAGCGCTTCCACCTTCTGATGATGAATGATGCTTTGTTCTGCTTGGAATCAATGAAATGCCCTTTGGTTTTTACTTAGCCTCCAAAGTACACTTTATATAGCCCAGCACATCAATATAAGTGTTGTATTCACAGCGTATTTATTTTTCCTCATATGATTAGACACATTCAAAAACAAATGGCATATTTTGTGGGTCCTAATGTGGCCATCCACCGAATCCAAGAAATGGGATGGTGAAATGCAGAAAAAGTATTTAAGTGTAAGAAAGTTGCTTCGATCAATTACCGAAAGCACAGAATTACTTTTTGCTCCAACCCTGTCAGTCTGAAAATTAAACAACACAGGCATTTGTAAAGTTCAGACTGAGTGCCGAAATATACAAAGAATTACTACGACAGAAGAAAATGGCCTGTTATTGTCTCAAGGCTTTGCTTCTTTGTCGAAGTTTAAGGAGTTTATATAGCTAGCTGAAAAAAAATTGACTCGCAGAATGGATAAATAGATAAATGGAGGTCATTTTGAAATATAAACCAGTTTTACAATTACTGCTCGTACCCATTGACTAAACAAATGGGTGTGACAGGTACATTCCCCAGCCTTTGCTCATGGACCTCTCATGTACATCACTCAGCTGTTACTGCACTTGACTTGAGAACAGAGCTTGGAAAGATGAATCACATCCTCACTGCAGACCATCTCCGAAAAGGAGGCACATCATGTGCCTGTCAAACTTTTAACAAATGAATATCTGAAACAGCACAGATGAATAAAAATGAAATGTGAATGTCATGGATTTACATCCTGCCGTGTGGCAATGCTACAGACTGCCTGAACCAAGCGAATGTGAGTTTAACACCAGTCTATGTATGTCTTCATGACAGATCAGGTCCAATCCAGCCGGTCATCTCTGGGGATGTTCTGGAAAATAAAACAAAACAAAAAAAATTAAGAATTAATAACAGTGTAGCTATAAACTTCCGCTCGATGGAAGACGACGTTTGGTTGGGCATATTCTGTGCTTGTCCGACTCTCGACACGCCAATACCGCCTTTTCGTGGACTCCAACCAACGGCAGGCGAAGGAGGGAACGACTATGCATCACCTGGTGCAGCACATTCAAGAGAGACATGAACACTATGCAGATCGAGTGGACGGAAGTCAAGACCAAAGCCTCGGACAGAGATGGTTGGAGGAGATTAGCTGCCCAATACTCCAAACGGAGTAGGAGGAACTAAGTCTAAGTAAGTCTAAGTATAAACTTCCAAAAATCAATTTACCTTAAATTCTCTGTGTCAGAAACACATCTGATTTGTAGTTTGTGTAAATATAAAATCAATATAAAATCATGAATGAAGTACTCATTCAAAGCTGTTTTCAGTCTCTAATCCTTTTAAATCCCCTGCATACCTTTCTTTATTTGACTTGATAGGACGTCAGGACGTGTTGTCATTGTGTCCATGACTTGTACAATTCAAAAGAAGGGAGTAGGCTGTGGTACCGGGCCAACAAAAGCGTCACAGCCTCTCAGAGAAATCCTTTTTTTTTTTCAGTCACAAACCAGTTTGTGCATCTTAGTATATAAGGTGATCACCGCATACAAGACCTGACATTTTTTGGACGTGTTTCAAGAATCACAGACGCTGCAGCAGACTCACAAAGAATTTAACCCTCAACAAAACACAAGGGAAATCCATCACCTTCATATTGAGTGAGTGCACATTATACTTTCAATTGTTAGTTTATTTTTTTGCATTGTGTTTGCACATTTGTATTCAGTTGAGCACAAAGTTTGGATTTGGATGTGTCATTAGCATCATTCTTACTTTAAATAATGATTTATAGTCATATTTACAGCAGTGGCAGGTCATTTTCCTTTTGTATGAGAGAATGTAGGTTTTATTTTATTGTTGGGTCAAAGTTACATTTACTTATTGCGGATGCACGTTTTTCTTGTATGACATATGAACATTATTAGATTAAATTTTTTCCCAGGTTGTTTCTTTATTTTTTCCAACTTTAGCAACTCTTGTTTATAAAAACCAATCCCACCATCACTTTCAGGATTTTAACCATTTATTTATTTATTTATTTATTTTTTGTTTAAATGTCAGTGTCATTTTTACAAGAAAAAAAATGGATCGGAAATTGAATTTTTTCAGTGCTGCTTTTCCATAGTCTGGTACATATCGATAGTTAACATTAGTTAACATAAGTAACATAGTTAACATAAGTTAACATAAGTTGAATGCATTTCAACTTTTTTTGGTTACTGCTATGCACGTTTCCATAGAAATGTCAATATTATTAGTGCATATTTTCCCATTTATTTCTATTTTCCAACTTTATTCTTGATCAAAGCAAGTTAATTCGATCACTTTCAGGAATCCCAGCTTGTTCACACTATTCTTTGTTCAGTGAAGGATTTTACCTGTCGTTCATGAAATGTTGCCATTATGATTTGTTAAACTATCCTATCACCCTTCAAAGTTTTTAAATTCTAGTAGTTAATTACCTTAATTTGCTCCACAAGATGAAGTACAAATCCAAATTCACAGGAAAAAAAGAAATACTGTGTGGTTGTGTATGTGTGTGTGTGTGTGTGTGTCTGTATCTGTGCGTGTGTGTGTGTGTGTGTGTGTGTGTGTGTGTGTGTGTGTGTGTGTGTGTGTGTGCAAGTGCCTGAGAATGTCCCGCTCAGACTGAAGGTGTGTCTGTGAAACAGAGGCTTGTGGTTTGGTCTTTCCAGGAGGGCTCAGGTGGTTTTGATCGTCCTCCTTTGTTTGACGGCACAGTATTTGCTTGTGCATCCTTTTGTTTGTGAGGCTTGTGTTTGACTCTTCCTGTTGTTATTCATCTCTGTTTCGCCATTTGCAAAATATATTTACTGTTTTGGGTGTTGTCTCGAGCTTGAAACTATCTTCCAGTGTAGTGTCACGTATGGCGGGCTCACACTGGATGCGTTCTGGCTGCGGTATCGAAACTCGATGCGTGTTCCAAAATAAGTGATTTCACTTTCATTATACGCATCAGAAGAATGAACGGTTTTGTACTTTGTCACTGTAGGAAAGTCAAACGACTGACCGGAGCGGGCCTATGTTGCCAGATTGGGCGGGTTTCTGACAAATCAGGCTTCTTTATTAACACGCCAGGTGGGTTGATGAAATGGTTATGTGCTTGTGACGTGTTTGTTATTACACAAATTTGACTTTTACGGTTTTAATGGTTGCTGCTTTCTGTTGAGTTAAACGGGTCTCACATTGTTTCGGGGGAGAGACCGACGGATCTCGGATCTGGCAACCTCCGCCAGCTAGATAACCCGCCATCTGATCAGCAAGAACTTTCACAAAGTGCAGCTTCTTTGTCGAGCAATAGTTACCCAAACTAGAAGAAAGTATCTGTAAATGATGGAAGAACTAAGAACCATGGGACATTCATTGTCATTCAAAATGGCCACATCCTGTGAATCTTATACCCCTTTCACACTGAAACTAGCGGGTCGATTTCTGTTTTTTAAACACGCATCGACCCGCGAACAATCACCAATTGACTCGTTTCCCACTGCCTGCTGACCCGGGTGTAATCGCCTGCAGGCTAGTTGCTTGGCTGCATTTTCCCGCGCTGATGATGTCCAATGTTGATGACATCATCAGCGCGATGGAGCACAGTGATATAAACAGTGCAGAAAATCTCAGTATCTTGCCAATGCTGGATCATCTTGATGAAAGATATCGCTTATAACCCGGGTCGCTTGCAAGGTCAGTCAACCCGGGTCGAAATGCCGATTAAACTCTTTCCCACTGCCACGAGGAGCCGATGATTAGCAGGTTTAAACAGGTTTTTTGGCCAGTGGGAAAGGGGCATTGGACAACTCGTGTTCACCTTGGTTATCCAAAACGCCATTTTTAGACCCTCCAGAAAAACGCGAGCAAAAATTCTTGATTATGCGTACTTAAATCCCAGATTATGCAAGCTAAAATGCTTGATTTTGCAAATAAATATGCAGGATTTTATGCGGTAAAATTGCGAACAGTTGTGAAGTATGCTGTGAAATATGCAAAAAGATGTCAGATATGTAGGTTACCCATAAACACACTCTCTCTCTCACTCTCTCGCGTGCGCGCTCACGCACGCACACACACACACACACACACACACACACACACACACACACACACACACACACGTCACATTCATTTTTATAGAACTTTGTTATTTATCTTAAATTGTTACTCACCAATGCTCACCCATAGTCACAAATGGATCACACACAAACACTGTGTGTGTGTTCCACTGCTAAAACCTGTGATAAAATGGTCAACACAGTGTTTCAAATGAACTAGTTTCTTTGCTAACTGGTGACTGACTTCCTTTAGCACTTCCTGCTGCTAGCAGCGGATGTTGAAATCAGACTCATTCAAGGTCGGACACTGCTTTTTGTCTGGTTTTTAACATCTATCAGCAACAAGGGACGTGAAAGAAAACCAGTCGCCAGTTAATAAGGAAACCAGTTCTTCCAAAACACCGGCTCCTCTCCGGTTTCTGGACACTTCTTCTCTACTAGTTAGCTGCTGCGTTCAGGTGACTGGAGCATGCTGCGGAAAACTGAAATTCGGTCATTCACATGAAGACAGCGGTGACAGCTGGACTCAGGAGACACTCAGGAGACACGGGAAGGAAGCGTGGACAGTTTCCACAAAGTAACGGCTCTCAGACAGCTGTGAACCAGCTCTCATCATTCCGTTAAAAGAGCCCTTCAAACGAACGACTCGTTCATTGAACATCACAGCACCACAAGCGAGACCATTTCTCATTTTTTCTTCTCAGTAAATGTGAGATTATTGCGGGGATTATGCACCCTTTTGGAAAATATGTGCCCTTCACATAATCAGCGGCAAAAGGGTGATTTATGCGTGAATTCATGCGATCTCATAATTGCGTTTTTCTGGAGGGTCTACATTTTACTCATTTCAACAAGCGGACGAGTGTGATTTTTGAGCAAGGATCGACCGATACATAAACCAGCAGATATAACTGTCCGAAATTCAAGTTTTTTACTTGTATCAGCATCAGGTGAAACGCGTGTGGATTTGCGGATTTATTTTTCCCTGGGATGACTTAATGACAGGCATCCACGGGCAGCTCTATAACTATATGCAATATTTCAGTTGTTTTAATGATGTCTAAATATTTGTTTTATTTTATTTTATAGGCATTATTTGAATAATTAAAAGCACCAAACACTTTGTGTTGATTTTAATGTATGTTGCGTAAAGTTGGAGAAAGCTGTAATAATCTTTTACTGTTCAATAAATTTTTTTTTTTTTTAAGTTGAGACCTGTAATATTTGTTATCATCGGGTAATTTTTTTTTTATGTAAGTTGAGAGAGCAAAAGCAGTGTCGGCCCCAAATATCGGCTCAAAAAAATCGGCAATACATCATCGGCCATCAGCTAAGGGTAATGGAAAAAAATCGGTATCGGCATCGGCCCTAAAAAATCCATATATCCTTTATATCCCTATATCCTTATGAAAAGTACATGTTCCATAAGGAGACATTGTTTTTACTAAATACTCAATTGTTTAACTGCAAGTTTAAATTTGGCAATTTGGAGTTATGATTTACCAGTCGACAGCTATTTACACAATCACTGATTTAAATGCTGATAGGCATATTTGATAAAAAAATAACGGAGGAAATAAAGGCTTGGGTGGTTTTTTCATGTTGAATTTTTAATTTCAAAATGTAAAACCTTTTGATTATTACAAAGTAAAACCACATATATATATTATATATATATATATATACATATATATATATATATATATATATATATATATATATATATATGTATATATATATATATATATACATATGTATATATATATATATATATATATATATATATATATATATATATATATATATATATATATTAGGGCTGTCAAATGATTAAAATTTTTAATGAGATTAATCACAGTTTACAAATTAATTAATCATGATTAATCACAAATAATCGCAATTTCCAACTATGTCTGAAATATACCCTATTTTTCCTGTATTGCATTAACAAAAAAAATTACAGGAAATGATTATATATTAAACATGTGATTTTTTTTTTTTAATCTAAGGCACCAAATAAAATAAATATTCAAAAAACTAAAACATGCACACCATAACATAATGTCTGTGTGTGTAGTGTATTTGTACGTGCTCTGCGCGTCACCGCACCGCACCGCTCCGCGCGCTGCACGCCGCTTGTCATGATGAGCATGCGTTAAACTGCGTTAAAAATTTTAATGAGATTGATTACATAAATTAATTAACGCCATTAACGCGTTATTTTTGACAGCCCTAATATATATATACATATGAACAAGTTAACTGATGGAGAGGAATGAGAAAAGAAAAATCTCATGGATGCATTTGCTGTATGATGATGCTTGTTTAACTTTACAGCTTGAAAAGACGACAGGATGGATGCTGGATTACGACTATCAATACTCCTGTGCCTGGCAGGTGAGATTGAAAAAAAAAAAGAAAACGTCAAAATATGAACAGTCACAACCGCAAATATGAACAGAAAACTGAAGGAGGGATATATGTACATATGTGTATATATATATACATATATATATATATATATATGTATATATATATAAATACATAAATTTATATATATATATTTTTAATATCAATTTAAAAGAAAGATTGTAAATTTATTTTCATGTCAGTCTGCACGATACAGATCGGTCACACAACTACGTCTACAACAACATCTGGCACAACAACCGCTGGACGTGTCACTACAACGACAGACACTGTGACGACCACCAAGACGTCTGCTCCAACAACCACAACATCTTCTGGTCCCACAATTGGAACAGCATCGTCTCCAACAACCACAACAACAACTCCGATAACCACGACATCTGTATCAATGACAACATCTGCTGTCACAACAACATCATCCCCAACAGTGGCAACTGCAACAACTGAACCAACAACCTCAACAACGTCTCCCACAGCGACAATAACAACAACTACTCAAATGACCACAACAACTGCCCCAACAAGCACAACACATACACCAACAACGACAACTTCCCCAATGACAACAGCTTCGGCTCCTACAACGACCACTACTCCATCATCAACAACCACAACAACTGAACAAACAACAACCACAACTGCCCCAACAACCACAACAAGTGCACAAACAACTACAACAACTTCCCCAACTACACCAACAACTACAACATCTCCTACAACTACCCCCACCCCATCACCAACAACCACAACAAGTGTGCCGACAACTACAACAACTTCCACTATGACCACGACAACGCCAACGACTCCAACAACTACCACCACACTATCACCAACAACTACCACAACTGCCCAAACAACCACAACAAGTGCACCAACAACAACGACAAGTGCACCAACAACCAATCCAACTTCCCCAACGACCACAACAGCTCCAACAACTACTACATCTGCTCCGACAACCACCATCACACCATTACCAACAACCACAACAACTGAACAAACAACCACAACTGCCCCAACAACCGCAACAAGTGCACCAACAATTACTACCAGTACACCGACGACCTCAACAACTGAACAAACAACTACAACAAGTGCACCAACAACAACTACATCGTCTCCTACAACTACCACTACTTCATCACCAACAACCACAACAACTGAACAAACAACTGCAACAAGTGCACCAACAACAACTACATCGTCTCCTACAACTACCACTACTTCATCACCAACAACCACAACAACTGAACAAACAACAACAACAAGTGAACCAACAACGACAATATCTGAACAAAAAACAACCACAAGTGCGCCAACAACTACAACTTCCCCAACGACCACAAGAACAACTCCAACAACCACTACATCTGCTCCAACATCCACCACATCACCAGCAACCACAACAACTGAACCAACATCAACCACAAGTGCACCAACAACCATGACAAGTACACCATCAACCACGACAACTGAACAAACAACTACAACAAGTGCACCACCAACAACTACATCATCTCCTACAACTACCACTACTTCATCACAAACAACCACAAAAACTGAACAAACAACTACAACAAGTGCACCAACAACAACTACATCGTCTCCTACAACTACCACTACTTCATTACCAACAACCACAACAACTGAACAAACAACTACAACAAGTGCGCCAACAACTACAACTTCCCCAACGACCACAAGAACAACTCCAACAACCACTACATCTGCTCCAACATCCACCACATCACCAGCAACCACAACAACTGAACCAACATCAACCACAAGTGCACCAACAACCATGACAAGTACACCATCAACCACGACAACTGAACAAACAACTACAACAAGTGCACCACCAACAACTACATCATCTCCTACAACTACCACTACTTCATCACAAACAACCACAAAAACTGAACAAACAACTACAACAAGTGCACCAACAACAACTACATCGTCTCCTACAACTACCACTACTTCATTACCAACAACCACAACAACTGAACAAACAACTACAACAAGTGCGCCAACAACTACAACTTCCCCAACGACCACAAGAACAACTCCAACAACCACTACATCTGCTCCAACATCCACCACAACATCACCAGCAACCACAACAACTGAACCAACATCAACCACAAGTGCACCAACAACCATGACAAGTACACCATCAACCACGACAACTGAACAAACAACTACAACAAGTGCACCACCAACAACTACATCATCTCCTACAACTACCACTACTTCATCACAAACAACCACAACAACTGAACAAACAACTACAACAAGTGCACCAACAACAACTACATCGTCTCCTACAACTACCACTACTTCATTACCAACAACCACAACAACTGAACAAACAACTACAACAAGTGCACCAACAACTACAACTTCCCCAACGACCACAAGAACAACTCCAACAACCACTACATCTGCTCCAACATCCACCACAACATCACCAGCAACCACAACAACTGAACCAACATCAACCACAAGTGCACCAACAACCATGACAAGTACACCATCAACCACGACAACTGAACAAACAACTACAACAAGTGCACCACCAACAACTACATCATCTCCTACAACTACCATTACTTCATCACAAACAACCACAACAACTGAACAAACAACTACAACAAGTGCACCACCAACAACTTCATCCTCTCCTACAACTACCACTACTTCATTACCAACAACCACAACAACTGAACAAACAACTACAACAAGTGCGCCAACAACTACAACTTCCCCAACGACCACAAGAACAACTCCAACAACCACTACATCTGCTCCAACATCCACCACAACATCACCAGCAACCACAACAACTGAACCAACATCAACCACAAGTGCACCAACAACCATGACAAGTACACCATCAACCACGACAACTGAACAAACAACTACAACAAGTGCACCACCAACAACTACATCATCTCCTACAACTACCACTACTTCATCACAAACAACCACAACAACTGAACAAACAACTACAACAAGTGCACCACCAACAACTACATCATCTCCTACAACTACCACTACTTCATCACAAACAACCACAACAACTGAACAAACAACTACAACAAGTGCACCAACAACAACTACATCGTCTCCTACAACTACTACTACTTCATTACCAACAACCACAACAACTGAACAAACAACTACAACAAGTGCGCCAACAACTACAACTTCCCCAACGACCACAAGAACAACTCCAACAACCACTACATCTGCTCCAACATCCACCACAACATCACCAGCAACCACAACAACTGAACCAACATCAACCACAAGTGCACCGACAACCATGACAAGTACACCATCAACCATGACAACTGAACAAACAACTACAACAAGTGCACCACCAACAACTACATCGTCTCCTACAACTACCACTACTTCATCACAAACAACCACAACAACTGAACAAACAACTACAACAAGTGCACCAACAACAACTACATCGTCTCCTACAACTACCACTACTTCATTACCAACAACCACAACAACTGAACAAACAACTACAACAAGTGCGCCAACAACTACAACTTCCCCAACGACCACAAGAACAACTCCAACAACCACTACATCTGCTCCAACATCCACCACAACATCACCAGCAACCACAACAACTGAACCAACGTCAACCACAAGTGCACCAACAGCCATGACAAGTACACCATCAACCACAACAACTGAACAAACAACAACCACAACAAGTGTGTCAACCACTACAACAACTTCCGCAACAACAGCAACATCAGCTCCAAGAACTACCACCACACTATCACCATCAACAACGACAAGTGCCCCACAAACGACAAGTGCACCAGCAACCACTACAACTTCCCCAACGACCACAACAGCTCCAACAACTACTACATTTGCTCAGACAACCACCATCACACCTTTAACATCAACCACAACAACTGAACAAACAACAACCACAACTGCCCCAACAACCGCAACAAGTGCACCAACAACAACGACCAGTACACCAACACCCACAACAACTGAACAAACAACTACAAAAAGTGAACCAACAACGACAACAACTGAACAAAAAACAACCACAAGTGCGCCAACAACTACAACTTCCCCAACGACCACAAGAACAGCTCCAACAACTACTACATCTGCTCCAACATCCACCACAACATCACCAGCAACTACATCGTCTCCTACAACTACCACTACTTCATCACAAACAACCACAACAACTGAGCAAACAACTACAACAAGTGCACCACCAACAACTACATCATCTCCTACAACTACCACTACTTCATCGCCAACAACCGTAACTGAACAAACAACTACAACAAGTGCACCACCAACAACTACATCGTCTCCTACAACTACCACTACTTCATCACCAACAACCACAACAACTGAACAAACAACTACAAAAAGTGCACCAACAACTACAACAACTGAACAAAAAGCAACCACAAGTGCGCCAACAACTACAACTTCCCCAACGACCACAAGAACAGCACCAACAACAACTACATTGTCTCCTACAACTACCACTACTTTATCACCAACAACCACAACAACTGAACAAACAACCACAACAAGTGCGTCAACCACTACAACAACTTCCGCAACAACAGCAACATCAGCTCCAACAACTACCACCACACTATCACCATCAACAACGACAAGTGCACCAACAACAACCACAACTGCCCGAACAACTAGACCAAGTGCACCAACAACAACGACAAGTGAACCAACAACCACAACTGAACAGACAATATCTACAAGTGCATCAACAACTACGACATCGTCTCCTACAACTACCACTGCTTCATCACCAACAACCACAACAACTGAACAAACAACCACAACTGCAACAAATGCACCAACAACTACATCATCTCCAACAACTAGCACTACTTCATCACCAATAACCACAGCAACTGAACCAACAACAACCACCAAAACAACTGCACCACCAACAACAACAAGTGCACCAACATCCACAACAACTGAGCAAACAACAACAACCACCACAAGTGTGCCAACCACTACAACAACTTCCCCAACGACCACAACAACTCCAACAACTGCCACCACCACACTATCACCATCAACCACAGCAACCACAACTGACCAAACAACAAGCACAACTGCCCCAACAACTACAGCAAGTCCATCAACAACAACAAGTGCACCAACAACCACCACAAGTGTGCCAACCACTACGACAACTTCTCTAACGACCACAACAACAACTCCAACAACTACCACCACCACACCATCACCGACAACTACAACAGGTGGACCAACAACAACTGCATCATCTCCTACAACTACCACTACTGCATCACCAAGGACTACAACAACTGAACAAACAACAACCACAACCAGTGCACCAACCACGACAAGTGCACCAACAACCACAACTACAAGTGCACCAACAACAACTATATCATCTCCTACAACTACCACTACTTCTTCACCAACAACCACAACTGAACAAACAACAATAACCACAGCAAGTGCACCAACAACAACGACAAGTGCACCAACAACCACAACAACTGACCAAACAACAGCAACTACAACAAGTGCACCAACAACAACGACAAGTGCACCAACAACCACAACAACTGACCAAACAACAGCAACTACAACAAGTGCACCAACAACAACTACATCATCTCCTACAACAACCACTAATTCATCACCATCAACCACAGCTGAACAAACAACAACAACAATAACAAGTGGACCAACAACCACAACTGAGCAAACAACAACAACTACAGCAAGTGCACCAACAACTACATCGTCTCCTACAACAACCACTAATTCATCACCATCAACCACAACTGAACAAACAACAATAACCATAGCAAGTGCACCAACAGCAACTATATCGTCTCCTACAACTACCACTACTTCATCACCAACAACCACAACAACTGAACAAACAACAACTACAACAAGTGCACCAACAGCAACTACATCGTCTCCTACAACTACCACGACTTCATCACAAACAACCACAACAACTGAACAAACAACAACTACAAGTGCACCAACAACAATTACATCATCTCCTACAACTACCACTACTTCATCGCCAACAACCGTAACTGAACAAACACCAACAACTACAACAAGTGCACCACCAACAACTACATCATCTCCTACAACTACCACTACTTCATCGCCAACAACCGTAACTGAACAAACACCAACAACTACAACAAGTGCACCAACAACAACTACATCATCTCCTACAACTACCACTACTTCATCACCAACCACCACAACAACTGACCAAACAACAACCACAAGTGCACCAACAACAACTACATCATCTCCTACAACTACCACTACTTCATCGCCAACAACCGTAACTGAACAAACACCAATAACTACAACAAGTGCACCACCAACAACTACATCATCTCCTACAACTACCACTACTTCATCATCGTCAACCATAACAACTGAACAAACAACAACAACCACAACAAGTGCACCACCAACAATGACAAGTGCACCAACAACCACAACAACTGAACAAACAACAACTTCAACAAGTGCACCAACACCAATTACATCATCTCCTACAACCACCACTACTTCATCGCCAACAACCATAACTGAACAAACACCAACAACTACAACAAGTGCACCACCAACAACTACATCATCTCCTACAACTACCACTACTTCATCACCAACCACCACAACAACTGACCAAACAACAACCACAACAAATGCACCAACAACAATTACATTGTCTCCTACAACTACCACTACTTCATCGCCAACAACCTCAACAACTGAACAAACAAGTGCACCAATAGCAACTACATCGTCTCCTACAACTACCACTACTTCATCACCAATAACCACAACTGAACAAACGACAACAACTACAACAAGTCCATCAACAACAGTTACATCATCTCCTACAACCACCACTACTTCATCGCCAACAACCACAACTGGACAAACACAAACTACAACAAGTGCACCACCAACAACTACACCTTCTCCTACAACTACCACTACTTCATCACCAACAACCAAAACAACTGAACAAACAACAACAACTACAACAAGTGCACCAACAATCACAACATCCACAAGTGAACCAACAACTACTTCATCTCCCAGAACTACCACTTCTTCATCATCAACAACCACAACTGATCAAACAATAACAACTACAGCAATTGCACCAACAACATCATCTGCTACAACTACCACCACACCATCACCAACAACCACAACTGAACAAACAACAACAACCACAAGTGCACCAACAACTACATCGTCTCCTGCAACCACCACAACTTCATCACCATCAACCACAACAACTGAACAAACAACAGCAACGACAACAAGCGCACCAACAACAATGACCAGTACACCAATACCCACAACTACTACAATAAGTGCACCAACAACAACTACATCGTCTCCTACACCTACCACTACTTCATCACAAACAACCACAACAACTGAACAAACAACAACTGCAACAAGTGCACCAACAACAATTATATCATCTCCTACAACTACCACCACTTCATCGCCAACAACCATAACTGAACAAACACCAACAACTACAACAAGTGCACCACCAACAACTACATCATCTCCTCCAACTACCACTACTTCATCACCAACAACCACAACAACTGAACAAACAACAGCAACTACAACAAGTGCACCAACAACAACGACAAGTACACCAACACCCACAACAACTGACCAAACAACAACCACAAGTGCACCAACAACAATTACATTGTCTCCTACAACTACCATTACATTGTCCCCAACAACCACAACAACTGAACAAACAAGTGCACCAACAGCAACTGCATCGTTTCCTACAACTACCACTACTTCATCATCAACAACCACAACTGAACAAACGACAACAACTACAACAAGTGCATCACCAACAACAGTTACATCATCTCCTACAACCACAACTACTTCATCGCCAACAACCACAACTGGACAAACACAAACGACAACAAATGAACCAACAACAACTACTTCATCTCCTACAACTACCACTACTTCATCACCAACAACCACAACAACTGAACAAACAACAACCACAACAGGTGCACCAACAACAAGTGCAAAAACCACAACAACTGAACAAAGATTAACAACCACAACAAATGCATCAACGACAAGTGCACCAACAACCACAACATCTACAAGTGCACCTACAACAGCTACATCATCTCCTACAACTACCACTACTTCATCGCCAACAACCACAACAAGTGCACCACCAACAACTACGTCATTTCCTACAACTACCACTACTTCATCGCCAACAACCACAAATGAACAAACACCAACAATGAGAACAAGTGCACCACCAACAACTATGTCATCTCCTACAACTTCCACTTCTTCATCACCAACACCCACAACACCTGAACGAACAACAACAGCCACAACAAGTTTACCAACAACGACAGGTGCACCAAGCACAACACCTGACCAAACAATAACTACAAGTGCACCAACAACCACAACAACTGGCCAAACAACTACATTTACAACAAGTGCACCAACAACATCGTCTCCGACAACTACCATGACTTCATCACCAACAACCACAACAACTCAACAAACAAGTACAACAAGAGCACCAATAGCAACTACATTGTCTTCTACAACTACCACTACCTCATCAACATCAACCACAACGCTTGAACAAAGAACAAAAGCCACAAGTGCACCAACAACGACAAGTGCACCAACCACAACAACTGACCAAACTACTACAACAAGTGCACCAACAACAACTACATCGTCTCCTACAACTGCCACTACTTCATCGCCAACAACCAAAACAACTCAACAAACAACAATAACTACAAGTGCACCAACAACAATGACATCATCTCCTACTACTACCACTACTTCATCACCAACAACCACAACAATTGACCAAACAACTACATTTACAACAAGTGCACCAACATCGTCTTCTACAACTACCACTACTGCATCACCAACCACCACAACAACTGAACAAACAAGTACAACAAGTGCACCAACAGCAACTACATCGTCTCCTACAACTACCACTACTTCATCACCAACAACTACAACAATTGCACCAACAGCAACTACATCGTCTCCGACAACTACCACCACCACACCATCACCAACAACCACTACTGAACAAACGACAACAACTACAACAAGTGCACCAACAGCAACTACGTCATCTCCAACAACTACCATTACTTCATCACAATCAACCACGACAACTGACAAAACACCCACAACTACAACAAGTGCACCACCAATAACTACATTGTCTCCTGCAACTACCACTGCTTCATCGCCAACAACCACAACTGAGCAGACACCAAACACTCCAACAAGTGCATCACCAACAACTACATCATCTCCTACAACTGCCACTACTTCATCAACAACAACCACAACAACTGAACAAACAACAAGTACAACAACAACAACTACATCATCTCCTACAAGTACCACTACTTCATCACCAACAAGCACAACTGAACAAACAACAATAACTACAACAAGTGCACCAACAACATTGTCTCCTACAACTACCACTACTTCATCACCAACAACCACAACAACTGACCAAACAACAACCACAACAAGTGCACCAGCAACAATTACATTGTCTCCTACAACTACCACTACATTGTCACCAACAACCACAACAACTGAACAAACAACTACAAGTGCACCAACAACAGCTACATCGTCTCCTACAACTACCACTACTTCACCGCCAACAACCACAACTGAACAAACAACAAAAACTACAACAAGTGCACCACCAACAACTACATCATCTCCTACAAGTACCACTACTTCATCGACATCAACCACAACACGTGAACAAACAACAACTACAACAAGTGCACTAACAACATCGTCTCCTACAACTACCACTACTTCATCACCAACAACCACAACAACTGAACAAACAAGAAGTACAAGTGCACCAACTGCAACTACATTGACTCCTACAAGTACCACTGCTTCATCAACATCAACCACAACACGTGAACAAACAACAACTACAACAAGTGCACTAACAACATTGTCTCCTACAACTACCACTACTTCATCACCAACAACCACAACAACTGAACAAACAACAAGTACAACAAGTGCACCAACTGCAACTACATTGACTCCTACAACTACCACTACTTCATCACCAACAACTACAACAATTGCAGCAACAACTACATCGTCTCCTACAACTACCACCACACCATCACCAACAACCACAACTGAACAAACGACAACAACTACAACAAGTGCACCAACAGCAACTACATCGTCTCCAACATCTACCACTAGTTCATCACCATCAACCGCAACAACTGACCAAACAACAACTACAACAAGTGCACCGACAACAACTGCATCGTCTCCTACAACTACCACTACATTGTCACCAACAACCACAACAACTGAACAAACAACTACAAGTGCACCAACAACAGCTACATCGTCTCCTACAACTACCACTACTTCATCGCCAACAACCACAACTGAACAAACACTAACAACTACAACAAGTGCACCGCCAACAACTACGTCATCTCCTACAACTGCCACTACTTCATCACCAACAACCACAACACGTGAACAAACAACAACAGCCACAACAAGTGCACAAACAACGACAAGTACACCAACCACAACAACTGACCAAACAACAACTACAACAAGTGCACCAACAACATCGTCTCCTACAACTACCACTACTTCATCACCAACGACAAGTGCACCAACCACAACAACTGACCAAACAACAACTACAACAAGTGCACCAACAACATCGTCTCCTACAACTACCACTACATCATCACCAACAACCACAACAACTGAACAAACAACAAGTACAACAAGTGCACCAACTGCAACTACATCAACTCCTACAACTACCACTACTTCATCACCAACAACTACAACAATTGCAGCAACAACTACATCGTCTCCTACAACTACCACCACACCATCACCAACAACCACAACTGAACAAACGACAACAACTACAACAAGTGCACCAATAGCAACTACGTCGTCTCCAACATCTACCACTACTTCATCACCATCAACCGCAACAACTGACCAAACAACTACAACAAGTGCACCGACAACAACTGCATCGTCTCCTACAACTACCACTACATTGTCACCAACAACCACAACAACTGAACAAACAACTACAAGTGCACCAACAACAGCTACATCGTCTCCTACAACTACCACTACTTCATCGCCAACAACCACAACTGAACAAACACCAACAACTACAACAAGTGCACCGCCAACAACTACATCATCTCCTACAACTGCCACTAATTCATCACCAACAACCACAACAACTGAACAAACAACAACGATAACAATTGCGCCAACAATGACAAGTGCACCAACAACCACAACATCTGCAAGTGCACCAACAACTCCATCATCTCCTACAAGTACGACTACTTCATCACCATCAACCACAACAACTGAACAAACAACAACAACCACAACAAGTGCACCAACAACAACGACAAGTGCACCAACAACCACAACATCTACAAGTGCATCATCAACTGAGCAAACAACAAGTACAACAAGTGCATCACCAACAACTACATCGTCTCCTACAACTACCACTACTTCATCACCAACAACCACAATAACTGAACAAACAACAACAACCACAACAAGTGCACCAACAACCACAAGAACTGAACAAACAACAACCACAACACGTGTGCCGACAACTACAACAACTTCCCCAATGACCACAACAACAGCTCCAATAATCACGACATCTCCTCCAACAACTGCCACCACAGCATCACCATCAACCACAACAACTGAACAAACGACCATATCCACAACAAGTGCACCAACAACAGCAACAAGTGCACCAGGAACCTCAACAACTGAACAAACAATAACCACAACAAGTGTGCCAACAACAATGACAAGTGGACCAACATCTACAACAACTGCACCAACAACTACATCAGCTACTACAATTACCACTACTACATCACTAACCACAACAACTGAACAAACAACAGCCACAACACGTGCGCCGATAACTACAACAATTTCCCCAACAACCACAACACCAACTCCAACAACCATTACATCTGCTTCAACAACTACCACCACATCACCATCAACCACAACAGCTGAACAAACGACCCCAATTTCCCCAACGAGCACAACAGCTCCATCTTCCACTACATCTGCTCCTACCACCACATCATCCCCAACATCCATAACTGAACGAACAACCACAACAACTACACCAACGACCACAATAGCAGCTCCAACAACCACTACTTCCTTTCCTGCAACAACCACCACACCATCATCAACAAGCACTGATCAAACAACCACATCATCCTCAATAGCCACAGCAACAGCTCCAACAATGACCACATCTCCTTCCACAACTACCACCACAACATCACCAACAACTGAATCAACACCTACAACAACTGAACAAACAACTGTAACTTCCCCATCAACCACAACATCACCCCCAACAATTGCAACAACAGCTCCATCAACTACTACATCTGCCCCAACAAATTCTGTTGTCACAACAACAACATCAGCTACGACAGCTATAACAACTCCACCAAAAACTTCATCAACTGCCCCAACAACCACAACAGCACCCACCATAACAACATCTGCTCCCACAACTACCACCACATCAGCCTCAGTAATAAGCACAACTGCCCCAGCATCCACAAGTGCACCACCAAGTCCAATAACTACCCCAACAGATATGACAACTGCACAATTAACCACATCATCTCGCACTACGACAACATCGTCTCCCACAACTATCACCTCATCATCTGCAACTTCCACAACAGGTGTACCAACAATTACAACAATTGCACCAACAACTGTTGAAACCACAACAACATCTGCTTCCACAATTACCACCACATCATCCCCAACAACCACGACAACAGCTCCACCAACCACTACAGGTGCAGAACCAACTGCTGCTGTCACAACTACAACAGTAGAGACAACAACTACATCATCCCCGGCCACCACAACTGCACCAATCACTGCTCCACCAACCACTACAACAGGTGCACCAACAGCCACAACACCTGCACCAACAACACCAACAACAACTGCCCAAACAACCACTACAGCATCCCCAACAACTACAACAGCCACAACAACTACAACAGCTGCACCAACAACTACAGCAGCTGCACCAACAACTACAGCAGCTGCACCAACAACTACAACAGCTGCACCAACAACAACAACTTCCCAAACAACTACATCAACTCCTACAACTGCATCAACTGCCCCAACAACCACGACAACTGTTCCAATGACAACTAGTACATCTTCATCGCCCACAACAACTGCTCCCACAGCTACAACAACCACTCCAGCAGCAACCACAATTCCTACACCAACATCGAGTGCCAACCCTCCAACAATAGTTGCTGCTACAACTACAACTTCCCAGATGACAACTACAACAACTACAGCAACAACAACAACAACAACAACAGCTGCTCTGATAACAGTCTACCGAGTCACGTTTCGATCCGTGCTGGGCAACTTTTCATTTGACCTGTTGAATCCGCAATCTGATGCTTTTCAGTCCCGAGCCAGCTTGATAAAATCACAGGTATGTCTCGCTGCTCTTTCTGTTTCATATATATGTGTGTGTGTGTGTGTATATATACACACATATATATATATATATATATATATATATATATATATATATATATACACACATATATATATATATATATATATATATATATATATATATATATATATATATATATATATTTTTTTTTTTTTTTTTTTTTTTTTTTTTTTTGCATTCCCATCATAATGTCATCACAATTAAAAAAAAAACAACATTCTTGTCTTCCTGCAGCTGGAGCCATTGTTCCGGAGTATTTATTCATCTTCTTTTATCTCTTTAGACGTTGTCCAGTTCAGGTAATTTGAATTATTTTTCTTTTTCTAATATTATCTATCATTCCTGTTCTAAACATTGTATTAAAATGTTGCCCTGTGTTTTGTTTTTTCAGTCCTGGATCAATCATCAACCACATGGATATGATGTTTTCCACCCCAACCGCTCCTAACGCGACTGCTGTTGGTACAAGTCTCATGTCTATGTCTTCAAATGTCACTGGTTTTGACATTGAAGGCAGCTCCATCACCGTTAACTCCACCAACATTACTACGTCATGTGAGTTACATCATTGATAATAGTAACAAAAACAAAAATACATGGAGAAATATCAGTTCGACTCTTGACTTCTCCACTTTTCTCTTTCTGTGTAGCTTCAAGTCGTGTGCAGCACAACATGACGTTCATCACCGCCGTCTGCCTGGTACTGCTGCCCTGGCTGCTATCAACGCAGCACTGACACATGGAATCTGATGCATTCTTCGCCGCCATCGTTTCCATCTTTGTTTTGAATGTTATTTAAGGCTTTAACATATTGACAGGTTTGTTAAACTTATAGTACTCTGTGAGGGAAGCATACAGATCCTCCACAAGACAGAGAATCCTAATGTGGGGCTGAAAATCATCTTTACTTAACCATGTTCAAGCGAGCACATACAATGGGTTTCTGGTTTGAGAACTTATCTTGAATATTGTAAATCAAAAGAAATTAGCTTCACTTTCGAGACAACTGTATATTTAAGAAATTGTTGACTAGGATGAGATTAAATGTCTTGTAAATATCTATGTATGTATGTATTTATATATAAGTCGATCTTGCAGTATTCTAACCTACTTACTGTGTTTCTATGTGCTATATTTATCAAAAATATATTTGTGTACTCTCTGAACTTTCCTGCAATTTGTATCATTTCTTTCAAAAATAAAATTTACAATAATCTGAATACACAACTTCAAGAACGCAACGCAAGTATTTCACGTGTCATTTTTTTTTCTTTTTTGTGGTGTGCAATTTAAGATTATTATTACTTATTTCGATACAGCAGTCAAGAAGACGGATGAATGCCTTCTTTTTTTACCTGTCCTGTCCAGCATGGAAGCAGGAGAATGGAGGTCAGGCCGACCGATTTTCTCTTCCAAGAGGAGCTTCTAAGTATCGAGCTCCTCTTGTTAACATGGTTTCGTAATTTATTTAATTTATTTCGAGTACTGATACATGGTATTGCTGGACCTGACAGGGGGACAGAAAGACAGGTAGAGAGACAGAGATTGAAAGAGACAAATAAGTGAACAAGCAAGCAAACAACAACAACAACAAAAGAGTGTAGAGAAGGAAGAGAGCAAAGATATGATTGCCTTTGATAAATATCGACACTCCAGACAGTCGATTACTGCACCTGCATAAAGACATCACAGAGGACATCTTACCAACTTTTCTTGGAGAACACAGCTGGTAGTTATCTGGAACATGGAAACTGAGGATCCAGGTATCAAATAACACAAGAGATCTAATCCATATAGCCATGGGTCTAACCCATCACAAGAAAACAAGGTGACCGAGTCCACTTGCAGAATATGAAGAGTGATTAAAGATCAGCGTGATCATGCAAACGGGACAGTGATCATGAAATACAACCTCTGAACCCTGAGAAGACCAGAAGCAGGTCAGGGAGGCCCTCAGGACCCACACAGCCAGTAACCATCCCAGAGCCCAGATCCAAGCCACTCCCCTAGACAGACGTCCACTCACTGGTCCAGAAGGGGGCAGAGGGAGGCCCTGACCCGGGCCCCAGGGTGCTGTGCAGTCAATACCTCTGCTAATGCCCAAGAGCCCAGCAGACCTGGTTCATGGACTGTAAGAACAACATACCAACCTGGAGGGACAACTGGGGGTCTGAATGGCAAAAATCACCAAGGTTTAGTCACCCTGTGGATGTCCTACTTATCGACACAGTGACACTGATGAGGTAAACAGAGCAGTTTAATGGTTTTATGGTTGACAGTCACCAGCGAGAGAGAGAGAGAGAGAGAGAGAGAGAGAGAGAGAGAGAGAGAGAGAGAGAGTGAGAGAGAGAGAGAGAGAGAGGAACTGCATGAAGTTGGAAAGCCAGAAGGTGGCATCATTTACAGTGTAAAAGAAGACCTGATGAGTGAGGGGAAGAACTGCAACAGTCACTTCCAGCCAACAAATACACACATTTCTAGAGTCTTCACCTTGTCAGTATTCTATGGTGTCTGGTGCTTTTTTTTTTTTAATTATCTGGATCCTCTGAAAAAAAAGGTGTTTTCATCTACATAGCAGCTCTTACATATTCAAAATGTAATGTGTAGTTTCATGACACATCGCACACAATCTGCTTCATGTGTATTCCGAGATATTTCCATCTTTCTTTCCTTTGAAACACCAGAACTGATCACGATTCATATTCATTCAAATAAAAAATTAAATAAAAATATCCATCCATTTTCTGTATGATTTCAACACATAAAATATATGGTTACAATGTCGGCTGAAATGTTTACAAAAGTTAGTAAAGCGGTATATGAAGACAGCTGGAGTCAGATGTTAAGCAGCTGGGGCTGTGGTCTACAAGCTGGGACACACTGGATTTGTATACTTCAGCAGGAACAGTTTACTTTATAATCACTCAGATGCACTTTATACTTTTTGAGAATGAATACATTAGTAGTCGATTAGAAAAACAAGAAAACAGAAAACAATCGCAGTTTCTCCACAGTTTTTCCACTTCGCGTCTGTCACCACCAAGGAAACGGAGAGATGGCGTTCTGAGACCAATCTGGAAGTGATCCCAACAACATTGCTCATTGCTTTTTTTCAACTTACGTGCTGCTCTGGTGCCTGTGACAGTTGGGTTCAGAATTTCCCTAATGGGCCAACCTGTACTGTTACAGCTGTGGACACGCGTGCAGAAATTCTCAGTAACACAGTGCGAAGAATGCTCTGTTGTGTTTGAAGTCACTTGGTATCAGGAGCATTGCTGGAAGTAATGGGAGAGTAGTGCTGGATTATCCTCAGCGCAACAGCCTTGCTCTCAATCAGCTGATTTGAGTGTGCTTCCTCTGGAATCCTGAATAAATCCTCCTTGTGCAGCGTCAGCCTTGACTAGTCATTTTTGGCTCTGATTCATCAAAAATTCCACAACAATGTCTGTGCTGCAGCGACACAAAAATGTCCTGCAGGGGAACTACTGCTGACCTCCTAATTCCTAGAATGACAGAGATTGTGGAGACAGATTTCTAATTTCAGGATGAAGTCATCTGCATATAATGGAATATAATGCAATGTGTATATATATGGAGTATGTATGAAAAACAGAAATGGTTTCCATGGAGATTGATGTTGTGATTTTGTAACTTCACCATTAATGTAACACAACTCAAACTTCTGATCCCACTACACCGACTATATTTACCACCACAACCGCTTCACAAACAACCGTCAGCTCCTCAAGGCCACAACACGCCGCAGGTGTTCTCACAACAGCTGCAGTGTCCACAATTATTCAGAGAACATCCACCCAAACTGCAAAAGCTGCACCTATTATGCTCTTAAAATAACTTCAAACTGGTTCCTCATGATCTATTTTTTTGCTTATATTTGTCGAGGAACTCAAAGAATGTTGATAATCTGGTGCGGCAGAAATGACAGGTCACAAATTTAGTCAAGTTAGGTAACAGTAGCATGGAAAGTGAGACCCGCTTGGTGTCCGTCGTTATCTGTGAATTAAAAAAAACAAACTCACACTTAATAACCAGCTCTCTGGAGTGATACTCAAACCACATCAAAAAGGACACTAAAATTATGATATGAAGAACCTAAAACACCGACATTTTGTGTGAGAGCACCTTGTTGGGAGGTAAAATCAAAGTTTCCATTATTTTGTTGTTGCTTCAATCATGCTTGATTTCTGTCAGGTAATTTTATCACTGGCCATGCTTTCATTCAGATGTATATAGTAAAATATACCCTCTTTTTGCCCTTTATATTTTATATTTTTATTCATTTACTTACCTTGTAAATGTTGTAGAAAATGTGCAACAACCTTTGGTTCTCTTTACACTGTTGAGTATAAAAAAATGACACAGTTAAACTGAACAACTCCTTAAAATAATCTGTTAACTGAACCATCATTTAGGCAGATATTATCTATTCCTCAATACAGGGCCCAATAGAGTCAAAGACACTATTAGACCAACGAGGAGAGAAGACAGCAAGCTGACTTGAGGCAAGTTTAATACGACGAAGTAAAGCAGAGATGTCCTGTAGGGTAACAGGAGTATAAAGGCCTCCACACACTACAGGATAATCGGGCTGAATTTTGCCCCGATCTTCTCCTCCCGATCGAAGCCGACAGGGTCCGACTGTCGGGAGTATGCAAATGAGTTCGGGTCCGATCTTCGTGTAGTGTGCGGTGTGTTCCGAGAGATTTTTTCCGGTCGGAGCCTCTCGGGAGGCGTCGGAAGGGGAGATCGTAGATAATGAACATGTTTAATATTTCCGATCGCAAATCCTGTAGTGTGTGGTGCTCCGAGAGGCGCCAATCAGCTCCGAGTAGAGCTGTCCACACCCTCGAAATAAAGCTCCTTGATTGGGTGAATAGCTCTATCTCACCAAGGTGCCGATGATTAAAAAAATCCACTCACAGCTGTCAGACATGGATGAATATATGTCTGTGAAATATATTCACTATATATGACAGTGAAACAGAAAAGCCAGAGCTCCTAAACTCAGCTGTACAGAAAGTGATGGTTAATCCTATCGCTCCTGGATGAACTGGATTTCCTCCATTCAGACCCAAACTGCGATCTAATATCTGCATCTCCGCCAGTCCTGCAATAATCCCAAAGTTTTAATTAATCTCCGCTATTAACCATCATGGAAGAATGGGGAAGAAAAAAAAATAATAATAAAAGAAAAAAAAACAACTTTCCGCTGATTCCGTGCCTTCAGAGACAGAGCGAACGATAATGAAACTTACCTAATCAAAGCTCAACGTGTTTTTATTCTGGTGTAAACTATCAAATCTGTGGACATAAAGAATGATTTAAGATAATTGGTGATTTAAAAAAGTAGCTTTTATTTGACACGGTCTGCTAATAACTTTATTCTACTGCTGCACTCGGGACTCAAAAGTAAGTCGGGGGGGGCGGGGGGGTCTGCACTGAAGGAGCGATACCGATGTGAATGAATGAACTGAGGGAATATATGAGTTCTCCACTTATTATTGAAAGTGGAGATGAATGTAAAAACAGCAATGAAGGGAAACGGCACAAAGTCACGTTGGAGTGAGGAGCCGATTCTCGGCTGAAGAATCTGCTAGTGTGTGTTCTGCTCTAGAGCGACACCACACACTAGAAGATCAGGAGAGGAAGATCGGGTACGATCTGTCCTCTGTTGTCTTGTAGTGTGTGGTGTCTGGATCGGGGAAGATTGAAAAAAATCCTGTAGTGTGTGGCGGGCGTAAGAGGACATCATGGTTCAAGTTTAGATTTCTTGTTTCAGTTTGAGACTTGTTGACTTGAGACAATGTTGGCTTTCATTTCAGGATTTAGGCTTCTGATTTCTGTTTGTGTTTCAGCAATGTTTGTGTTCCTGTGATTTCTGCCTTCCTTGTCATTCAGGTTTTTCTCTGTTTTTGGATTTTTGGAGTTCTGCCTCGACTGCATGAAGTTGCCAGCTGTTTGCTCCCCCCTCCCCTTTCCTCAGTGCTTCTCATGAAGCAAGTTCCTGTGACCTAAACGACAGCATCTGGAATCATGACATGTTCCTCGATCAGTGATCTTCAACTTCCTTCGATTGGGAAATCCTGCTTCAGACATCGCAAGTTTAAGTTACTATTCCATTGATGACATTTTGACGCTGCTCAGAATGCTTTTAATTTACTCATTTAGTTTTTTAAAATTTATTTAACCAGAAAAAAAAAATCCCATTAAGGTCGAGACCCCTTTCTTAATGGTGACCTGGCCAAGACATGCACGGCACACGTCATATTTAAAAACTAGTATAGATGAAAATCCTAAAATTCAGATATTTATAGACAATTAAAAATATCAATACAGATTATGTGAGCAATAAAGTTCAAAACTTAGCAAGTGTGACATTATGTACATTTTGTAGTTTGTCTGAAACCAAGCCGTGAGCAAAAACATGCTTATTTCAGAAATGTTGCTTCTGCCTTGCACCCTTGCTCATACAGACGTTGAGGCCAAAAGCATGGGAATATGCTCATATTTGCTTTGGTATTTCTGCAAAAATTCTCCACCTTTGAGTAATGTCACATGTGTTTTGTTCACTCGAGTACTTAGAGACCCTCGGGGGATGTCACAGTGCAAAAGTCAATAGTACAGCTAAACTTAACACAACTGTGTTTTCACGAGGAGGAAAATTAAGGATTTCTACACATTTTTAGAAGTGGAATTTACCATTTTTTTAATGAAATTATTTTTATTTTGGGTAAGTAAACTACTATTTCTTTTGATTTTTTTTTCCATGTTTAGGATGAATTTGCATTAATCAACATGACTGTGGGTGTTTTGCATGAAGGCAGAAGTGTAAATGTTGCAATGTTGCTTTGCCGGATTTCACATCCATGAAGTTATTTTAACTGAAAAAAAGAGGTTGAGACAACTACATAAAGTAATACAAAAAGTTGTCCTATTTAAATAAAATAGTAGTTCAATGTGATTCAAATGGTTCAACTGCACCTTGATGTGTTTTGTTTGATTTTGATTTTAAGAACTGAAGAGTTTTTCCTTGATAACACAAACAGCTGAGTGTGTTTCAGTATAGAATCTACAGATTCCGCATCATGTAGAACAAGAGCATTGTCAAAACTGAAATTCAAATGGACTTCTGGTTTGCAAAATTTTTCAATTCTGAGGTATTTCTTTCACGTTATGTGCAAAGTGCAAAACCAAATTTTGCTTCCATGGATAACTTAGATTTCAAGTATTCCAGTGAAAATGCAAATAATTTACTGAAGCAGGCAGAAAATGTTTACATTTATGTTATGAATATGTTTTAAAAAATGATTTTTTTTTTAAATTAAAGAGAATAATAGCAATGGAACAAATCCTTTTTTGTTCACTATTTTTGAATTCAGGAGAAATAGCAGGGTTGTCAGAGCTCGGTTACTCATTTTTTTCAGCACCTCTTTGGAGGGGATGCATTTCTCAGTTGATCTCTCTTAAAAAGAAGAAGAAAAAAAAAACCCAACCTCAACACATCTCCCATGAAACAAGTCAGGCAACATAACTGGTGAAGCCCTTTTCTTTTAGCTGTCTTTGTAAAGATAAAAAAATTACATGAATTTGCACAGCGCTTTAGATAATTGTCATGTCAGAATGTTCTGTCTCTGTGAAGCTTTAAAGGGCAACTCTGGTTTTTTGACACCGTGCTAAAGCTCCATTGCTGTGGCCCCCGCTAAGTGCGGCTAAATCGGTTGGATCTAAATAACTTCTGGAGGACTCCGAGCTGCACGATGTTTGTCTGAGTGAGTATATGAGCATGCACACACCTATAAATAAGGTCCAGGTGTCAAAAAACCGGAGTTGTCCTTTAAGTACTCACTGAGACGGAAGCAAATCACCTCAAAAATTCACATTACGATCCAGCGTCTTCTTCCTCAAGGACACTGAGTTACAGGTGGAATTCAACCTTGCAACCTTACAATGGAGAGATGATCTCCAGTCACCCAGATGAAAGTAGAGAATCAATAGATTCACTGGTCCCAAAGTGTAGTAAATAGACAAGCTGGTTGACATGACAAAGGGTAAAATGATTTGTCAGTCAGGACAGAATATTTAATTAAACATGGTTCTGCATCACATTTTTCAGTTACGGGTTTTTTTTCATAACATTGTCTGGAAGTTTTGGCTTCAACCAATCAAGTTTCTTTCTTAAGAGATTTTATTATATCCTATGTTAATAGGTCTGTTAGTCCTGCTGGAGTGGAGAAGACTGAATGTATAAATGTCCCCCAACTCTTCATCCAAGCACAGCATCATCATCATCATCATCATCATCATCATCCAGCCTGATTCATACTGCAAATGACATGTTAAGTGTATGCGTCATCGTGAACCACCTCTACAAGGCCTCTGTCGGTGCTACACACCTCCAACATGACGTTAGGCAGGAAACAAGCATGTAGCGTGTACCATGGAGCATGGCTCTGAGTAAAACCCTTCTTTCTCCACCGAGAATTTAAACTACTGAGTGACATCGGGCTAACTGCTGGTCCAGTGTCTCCAGTGACTTTATGAACTAGCTTTTAGCTCTTCTTGATATTTCAGCACAGTCTGTCTAACGTTTGTCATTCTCAGGAATTTTTAAAGAGTCTCCTCACCGCGGCCATCACTCGTCCTTTCTTGTCGTCAAGCCACTGACAGATGACACCACGTTATACCCGCCGTGTCGCAGCAGGGATCTTTTATCAGTATGTAGACTAGTATCAGGTCTGATACTTGATACTGGTAGTGGTTTTGGTGTGTCCCTATTATTAAGCGTTCTTCCCTAAATCTCATTGAGGGAACTAAACAGTAAGCTGTAAAGACAAAAAAAATGGAATTGGAATACAAGATTTCATGTATAGAAAAAGATGATGCTAAAAGATATGCTACATTTGTTATAGAGGCTTATTTTGTTTTACAGATTGAGAGGGAGTCAGAATGGGAGTTGGATTCATGATAACCATTTTCCTACTGCTAAGGGGTGAGTTGTCATATGTTTGTTTTAAAAATGTAAATGCAGTATGAATAAAAAAAAGAGGTGTAGTGGAGCACCATTCGATGCTGCAATCACCAAACATTGGGTACCGTGACTTTGGGGTGCACAAGCATAAAATGGAGTTCATACATTTTATAGTTGAAAAATGAACACATAACTGCAAAACTGACATTTTTTTTTTATTTATGTAATTGTTACTAATAACTGAAATGGCTCTCAAAACTTCTCCTGCAGCAGCAGCATCTGTGCTGGCAACAGCTCCTGAAGATGCAACAACCCCCGACCCAACAACAGATGAAGAGGAAACTACAACAACTGCGACATCTGATCCCATGACAACTCCAAAGGAAACCACAATGGCAGATTTAACAACTGCTACAACACAACCTGATCCTGCAAAAACTACAGAAGAGACCACAACACCTGATCCTACAACAACTACAGAAGAGACCACAACACCTGATCCTACAACAACTACAGAAGAGACCACAACACCTGATCCTACAACAACTACAGAAGAGACCACAACACCTGATCCTACAACAACTACAGAAGAGACCACAACACCTGATCCTACAACAACTACAGAAGAGACTGCAACACCTGATCCTACAACAACTACAGAAGAGACCACAACACCTGATCCTACAACAACTACAGAAGGATCCACAACACCTGATCCTACAGCTACAGAAGAGACCACAACACCTGATCCTACAACTACAGAAGAGACCACAACACCTGATCCTACAACTACAGAAGAAACCACAACACCCAATCCTACAGTAACTACAGAAGAGACCACAACACCTGATCCTACAGCAACTACAGAAGAGACCACAACACCTGATCCTACAACCACAGAAGGATCCACAACACCTGATCCTACAACCACAGAAGAATCCAGAACACCTGATCCTACAACTACAGAAGAGACCACAACACCTCATCCTACAACTACAGAAGAAATCACAACACCCGATCCTACAGCAACTACAGAAGAGACCACAACACCTGATCCTACAGCAACCACAGAAGAGACCACAACACCCGATCCTACAACACAAACAGAAGAAACTACAACACCTAAACTCAAAACCACTATAAAGTCTACTACAGCTGATCTAACAACTACAACAGAAGAAAGTACAACCCCTGATCCTGCAACACAAACAAAAGACACCACAACACCTAAACTCAAAACCACTACAGCATCCACTACAGCCACTTCAACAATTACAACAGAAGAAACTGCAACCCCTGATTCTACAAAACAAGCAAAACACACCACAACACCTAAACTGAAAACCACTACAGAGTCCACACCACCTGATCTAACAACTACAACAGAAGAAAGTACAACCACTATTTCTACAACACAAACAAAAGAAATCACAACACCTGAACTCAAAACCACTATAGAGCCCACTACACCTGATCCAACAACTACAACAGAGGAAAGTACAACACCTGATCGTACAACACAAACAAAAGACACCACAACACCTAAACTCAAAACCACTATAGAGTCCACTACACCTGATTCAACAACTACAACCACAGATGAAACCACAACACCTGAAGTCATGACTACAGTGTCCATTATACAAGAAATAACACTGGATGCTACAGTGACCAGTGTTCAAAGTACTATTACTTCACCTTCAACTGCTACTGGGAGAACTACAGGGGGAGAATCTCAAATTATGACAACAGCAGCAGCAACATCTGCTCTTTCAACAAAAACTATTACAAAAACCACTACCCAAACGAGTGTATCACCTTCAACCACAGCAGGGTCTGACTTTAAAACAACAGCTTCAGAAGAAACACCCGATACCACAACAACCAATGTTAAAAACACATTTGCACCTACTTCAACTACTACTGTGACAACTACAGCAGCAGAATCCCCATCTGCAACAACACAACTGGCATCAGCTGCAACAACCAAAACACACACAAGTGCATTGTCTTCCACCACAGCACCTGATCCTAAATCGACAACGACAACAAAACCTGGAACAGCAGCAAAATCGACTCTTACAACCAAAGAGGTTAAAAATTCCACTGCTCAAACAAGTGCATTGTCTTTGACCACAAAAGCACCTGATCCCCATTTAACAACATCCCTGACTCCAACAATGAAACCTGGATCAACTGCAACATCTACTCTGACAACAAAAATGGACACTTCTCAAGCAAATGCATTGTCTTCTACCACAAGAGAACCTGATCCCAAATCAACAAAAACATCTCTGACTACAACAACACAACGTGGGTCAACTGTAGCAACAGCTCTCACGACAAACGTGGCAACAAAATCCACTGCTCAAACAAACACATTGTCTTCTACCACAACAACTCCTGAAACTAAATTGAAAGTGACATCCCTGACAACAACAGAACAGCTTGTATCAACTGCAACGACAGCTCTCACAACAAATGTGGTTATGAAATCCACGGCTGAAACAAGACCAGTGACTTCCACCACAACAGTTCTTGGACCTAAATCTACAATCACATCCGTGACTACAACAACAAGACATGCACAGACTGCAACAACAACAAAAATGGTCACAAAATCTACTGCTCATACAAGTGTATTGACTTCCACCACAACAGCATCCCCAACTCCAACAACCACAGCTGGATCGACTGAACCAACTTCTCCTCTCACTACAGAAACTGTTACAAAATCCACTCCTCAAACAAGTGCATTGTCCTCCACCACAGCAGTTCCTGGTCCACAATCAACAACAGCATCCCCAACCACAACAGAACTTACTTCAAAAACTACTGCTACAACTTCTGTGACACAAGGTATCTCAACAAATGTATTGACTATAACAACAGCTGAACAAAAAACAACTATTTTGAAAACAACACCTGCTATTACAAAGTCAGTTCAAACAACAACAATGAAACCATCAATGACAGCTGTGTCAACCACGACAAAAGAACCGAAAAACACTGTATCTACAACCCCAGGGATCAAAGTACCCACCACAACACCTGCCCCTACGAGATCTGCAGTGACCACAACTACGGCTGATACAACAACGGCACAGACTACTTCACCCAATACTTTGACAACATTAGCAACACACAAAGCAAAACTGACGTCCACTGGTGCTACCACAGCAACACAAACAACTGCTGCAACAGGAACCGACCAAGTGACTCTGGACATGGTTCTAAAAAATTTGACTTTCACATCATATTCACAAACGTTTACAAAGGATTTGTTGAATTCATCATCTGCAGCCTTCAAAAGCAGAGCTTCAATGATCTGTGATCAGGTAAGTAAATCTCACGCCTGTGTATAGTGGTAACACGTGGTAAGTGAAACAATAGGCACGTTTACATGGGCCCCGTATAATCGGCTTGTAGGCCGGAGCAGATTGTAAATGTGTCATATAAACGCCCGAGCGGATCCGCTTCACTTGGCGCAGATTGTATTTCGGAGCTGATTGTACAAGGTGGTGTACACCGATCGATAATCTGCTCCATGTCTCACATAAATCTGACAGCGGATCGGAATAAACGGGGAATTATTTGTTCCGTGCATGCGTTCCCTTGTACGTACTGACGTGATGACGTGCTCAGTAAACGGGAAGCAGGACAGTCAAAAACAAGCAGAAAAACACGACGGTGGTTGAAAAACACTTTTTTATTAAAACCCCGAGAGATAAAAACACTGGAGAGGCAAGATGGAAGCAAATCACGCAACACCGGCCGGTGTTATGGATTAACTGGTTCCTGTGTTAATGAATGACTGCGGAATTCTGTGTAAGCACATGCTGATAACAGCAGTTGTTAAAGTAAGACTCACAAAAGACTTTAAACTTATACATTCACTGTAACTGTAGATAACCGACGTTCACCAGAACGACTACAAGTTTCAGTCATCTATTGGTCACAAGTTAACATGGGCACCAGTTAATTTGAAACATCGGCATGTGGAGCAGAGCCCCGGTGCTTTACAATCCGCTTCACCCAGGGTCCTTGTAAACGAGGATTCATCGTGGATCGCTTTGTATGCCGTCCATGTATACACATGCATTTAAAACAATTGTTTACAATCGGATTGAAAAATAGCCGTGTAAACTGGGCCACTGGGCCCAAAAATCGTACTTATAATCAGATTGTGAGGTGAATTGGATTGTAAATGTTTCATGTCAACACCTAAGCAGATCTTATCCACTTGGATTTTATCAAATTTTGAATCAGATCATAAGACACCTGAGACCACAGAGCAGGGGCATCAAACACCTTCATGTTTTCAGGCCGGTACACACATAAAGATTTTCAAAATCTTGAGATTTTTTTTTTTTAAATCTCATACAGACCCCACACATGAATAAAAAAAATTAGGCATTGATCAGTTTTGATAAATGCAGCACAAAACACATATAGACTGATTCTGTCTCACTGCCAGTCAAGAATCTCATCCTCTAAGGCAAAAATCTTGTGTGATAAAACGTGATCTAGTCTTGAGCATAGACATAGTATACGTAGTTCACTGCTGCTGCTGCTGATTGGAGCCAACATGCCGAGTTTCATAGTGCATGAGGAATTGCATAGTTTCACCATAAAAGTGACCATAAATCAATCAGTTTTCAACTTATATTAAAGTTTGTTACAAAGTGTCAGACATGGAGGACACACAGACACAAATAGAACAAAAGGAACTCAAAAGCTGTTTAGGTTCATTGAGTTTTTTTTTATTGGGAGAATGGTTATGCGATTCATATTGTATTTGATTATCATTGATATTACCAGGATGTCATCATTTTACTATATTGACATCTCCATATCTATTGTTATTGCTATTATGATAATCAATATTGATATGTCTTCATATTATAGATACCATTATGATAAATATTGATTTTAAAAATGATAAATACCGCAAACACGAGAGCCTCAGGCACAACAGCTCTTGGACACAATAATATAAAAGCCATAGTTGTCAAGGATGTTATTCCATTAATCATTGAGCCGCTCACTTTTGTTTTGGCTTTGTCAATGGAAACAGGCATTGTTCCAGATGATCTAAAGGTGGCTAAAGTAGCTCCAGTGTTCAAAAATGGTGATCAAAAAAACCTTCTCAAATTACCGCCCTATATCTGTTTTGCCATGCTTCTCTAAGGTTTTAGAGAAACTTGTATATAAAAGACTATATCAACACTTAATCACCAATAATATTTTGTAAACTGTTAACTATCAGTTTGGGTTTTATAAAAATCCTTCCACTACCATGGCACTTGTTGAACTTACAGATAGAATCCACACAGCTTTGGACAAGAATGAATTTTCAAGAGGAATATTTTTAGATGTCTCAAAAGCATTTGACACGGTCAATCATGATAGTCTATTTTCCCAACTTCATAAATATGGGCTTGGAGACAATGTATATAATTGTTGGCTTTGTCATTATTTAACAAACAGAAAACAATATGTACGTATGTATGAACAATCACAACTCAAGTATGAATCCTATCATCTGTGGTGTACCACAGGGGTCAATTTTGGGACTTTCATTATTTATTATTTACATTAAAGATTTTGCTTCTGTCTCTGCAGATGCTTTTCCAATTTTGTTTGCTGACGACACAAATCTACGTGCATCTAACCGAGATCTAAATGTACTGATACAGAAGCTCAATCATGATCTTTCCAATTATTCTGAATGGTTTAAAGCAAACAAGCTAACACATGTTAACATGTTTTTAACATGTTATAAAGTCAAACTGCATGCTATTTGCAGGAAATAAAAAAATACGACTCAATAAAAATTTGCATTAGTCATGAAGAGCTGACGAGAGTGAACTCAACCAGTTTTCTTGGTGTGAGGATTGACGATGAATTAAATTGGAAAGAACATATTGAGCATGTATGGAAAAAGATATCAAAGTCTATTGGGATTATAAGTAAAATAAGGCATTTGATTCATACTGTGTTTTTCTACTCTTTATTACAGTCTGATCTATCCTTACTTGACAAATTGTAATGTTGTGTGGGGAAATACCTTCACCACTTACCTTAAAGCTCGTGTCTGGAGTTTTGAAAGAAGGACAGTTTTTTTTTTTTTTTAATCCAACGTCTCAAGGTTCCGCCCTCCCTCTGCTTTCGTGAGCGACCAAGCCACGCCCCTTTAATTGTGCATGCGCATTACCCGTGGGGTGAAAATGAGAGCCTCCGAGTCCGCAAGCATCCTACATGTTTAGCTCTTTACAGTGGATGTTCAGCAGACCATGGATATATCCGAGGTAAGCGGGGCGGCTGCTGCGTTGCTAACTCACCTCTGCCTGGGCGAGTGTGCGTGCTCTCTGGCTGCGTGCATATGTTGATTGACAGCATGACAAAGCAGAAGCTCGAAATCTATTGGCTGAAGCTGACCAGCACTTTTTCGGATAACATGGGGGTCTTTGAGACGAAGGCGGAGCTCATAAATACATTTTTATATTGCTTTATGCTAATAATAAAGTATCGAACCAGACTAACACATTTAGGCTCTGTCAAAAAAATGATACATACATTGGAAACCAACAGAAACTACGGAAGAGAAAGGAGTCTACCCCTTATGTCAAAAAATGATTGATTGACAGGTCTATTGTTTTAGGGGAGGGGGGGGGGGGGGGGGCAGGTAGGGGAGAGGGTGCAGGGAGGAGGGGCAGTTGGCAGGGGGGGGGGGGGTCTGGAGGGGGGGGGGGGGGGATGTCTGGAGGGGGGGGGGTCTGGAGAAGGGGGGTGGGGGAGAGGGGAAGAGGTGGGGGAGAGGGGATGGTGAGTTCCCAGACTTTAATGTATTCATGTGAACAAGAAGGGGGGTGGTATGACCTAAGTATGTTTCAAAAGGTAAGTTTGGTGAGAACGTTTGAAACTCTAGACACGTTCTCATACGTCTTCGACCATATTAACATACGTCCCAGGCAGCTTAGGAGGCTGTCGATTTTTCCTGTGTGATACTCGAGGACTCAAGCATTTTCGGCAGTGTGTGTGTGTGTGTGTGCGTGTGTGGATTTATTCACCATGGCAGGTCCATCGGAGGAAGAGTACAGACCACGGCTTATTGGTGAGACTGTCATAACGATTATAGAGGAACCCCAGTCTTGCGATGGTCCCAGGAAAAAAGTACTGTATTTCCGCCGGAATCAGAAACTTCCTTCGG
Source organism: Salarias fasciatus (assembly GCF_902148845.1). NCBI lineage: Eukaryota > Metazoa > Chordata > Actinopteri > Blenniiformes > Blenniidae > Salarias > Salarias fasciatus. The sequence continues at coordinate 7,853,063 of NC_043747.1, forward strand.
AATGTCTGCGGGAGGAATGGTCTTTGGAGCCTTACGGAAAAAGAGGAATCTGGGGTTACTTTTTCAAATATGAGACGGGGGAGTTGTGTTTCTTCCAGCGGGATGAGCGTGAAAAGTTGTGGCCCTTCGTGGATGCGGCCGTCTTGTCTTCCAACGATTGGGGGATTCTGAGAACTGTGAATCCCGGCAATCTCTCCGGATTGGAGTTTCCTGCAGAACCACCGTGTCCTTATCCCAGAGAGTGGTTACAGAGAAAAGCGACATTTATGGCAGTCTGGCCCACCAAATTTTCAGGAGCGACTCGATGGTTCTTCCGTGCTACTCACCGGGTCGATGGGAATTTTATCTTGGAGCATTTCAACTCCGACTGCGGCGTGTTTCGTACCTTGCTGCTTGTTCCTTTGGCTGCATGGAATGAAAAGATGGAGCAAATTTCCGCAAGAATTGACAACCTGTTCCGTAGCTGCAAGGACTGGAATGAGACTCTCTCTCCCTCAGGCACACCCCCTGAAAAGTGACGCACGGCCTATCCGCAGAGAGCTGTGCCACACCCCTTGAAATGTGACGCACAGAACTGATATAAAGACACACATTTTCTAAAAATCTGACACCATTCAAGGATACTCCGTTCAACAAGCTATGTCTGCTCGTAATAGTGCATCCAGGCGTATTATCCCCACCCTCTTGAGCCAGGAGGAGAAGGAGGAGGTTGATTGGCCTTTATTCTCATCCTCTCAACAGCCCAACGACGACTGGGATTGCGATTGTCACTCAAAATCCTCTCCTGCTAGTCTGACCACACTCGCTTCAGCCGAGGAGGGTGAAGCGGAGGTTAGCTCACCCGAGGAGGGTGAAGTCAAGATCGGCGACCTGCTGACGTATTCTGAACCGGAATTGGTGGAGGGTGAAGCGGAGGTTGACGGCCTGCTGACGGATTTAGCTCTGAAAGGGGTAAAGACCGCGGTGCTTTATCTGCTCAACATCGCTCAGAAAAAGTACAAGCAGGAGAAGTGTTTCGGGTGTGCGGTTAACCACCCCAGCCAGCGTCAGCATGAGTGTCTGTGGAGCACGGAATACGACGATTTTGCAAAGAACTTTTCCCAGCTATTGAGGATACTCTACAACCCATACTTCATTAAGGCTGTCCAGAAATACCTTTCCTTGAACAACATTTATGTGCAGCGCAACATCGTCGCCATAACGGTCGTGAAATTTTTGCGAGAGCTGAAATCAGCGGGTGACATCTCCGAACCCGTGCGAAACATGTATGATGAGTTGGAAGGAGAGGGAGGACTGGGCTACGGACCACTAGAGACTGCAGCGAAAATATGGGCGACTTGTGAGTAAACAAACAATCTGAAAAAAAAAATAAATAAAATGGACATGGGGGCCTTCTTTGATAAATACCTGTTTGAGTCGGAGAACAAGGAGAACTGCGAACCTGATGCAGAGGATATGAATAAACGTCTGACGGATATCGAGAAACACGCTGAACTTTGTCAGGTCATGGAACTTTTGAAAGTAGCTATCGAGAATAAAGCTTCAACCACAAGACGCGCAAGAACCTGGGAAGATGAGAGACTGGAAATGGCATTGAGTAGAGTTCGTACCATTTCACCTTCAGAGTGGAGCTCTATGGTACAACATGGTGTGTCTGTGTCTGAATCTGGATTGGCAGAAAACTTTAAAAAACTCTTAAGAGAGGTGGCAAAGAAATCTATGTCACCGAGTCATCTGATGTGTTTTTATGCTCTGTTTGTCGATGTTACTGCTGAACTTTTACGAAAAAAACAACCTGTAAACATTTTGGCCGAGCTCAGAATATTACACGCAGCTTTTTATAGAACTCTAGACCGAAATCTTTTAACTCAAACTTGGGCGATGTTTAAACTTTGACGCGTTTGTTAAAACATTAGTTGTTGAACAAGTAGAATTTTTTGACATCTGTTAAAATTGTTTAACAATGTTTTTTTAATTCTTTGTTAAAACATTAGTTGTTGAACAAGTAGGATTTTTTGACATCTGTTAAAATTGTTTAACAATGTTTTTTGATTTCTTTGTTAAAACATTAGTTTTTGAACATTAGAACTTTTTCCATATTTTGGTTTCATCATGTATACTTTTCTTTAACCAATGTATTGATGATGATGATGATTAAAAAAAAATAAGAAGCTCTGCTCAATCTTTTTTTCCCCATTTGGGTTTCAACATGTCTGTGAATCACTTGATGAGAAAAGTGTATTACAATCCCGCCCACCCCGGCAGCTTTGGAGGCATAGAGAGACTACGTCAGGGGGTGCAAGATGAAGCGGGGCAAGCGGTAGAGCTTGAGAAAGCTAAAGATTTCTTATCCGAACAGGATGCTTACACTCTGCACAAACCTGTCAGAGTACATTTTCCTAGAAACAGAGTGTTTGTTCCAAGACCTTTATATCAATTCCAAGCTGACCTGTGTGACATGCAAGCTTTAGCAGAGTTTAACGACGGTTATAATTATCTCTTAACCGTCATAGATGTATTTTCCAAGAGGGCTTATGTGAGAACGCTGAAGAGAAAGACTGCGGATGAGACGGTAAAGGCCTTTGAATCAGTGTTTGAGGAAAGTCAGACACCCAAAAAGCTACAGACGGATGAGGGGAAAGAATTTTTTAACAAGAGATTTGAGACTCTGATGAAAAAACACAACATCGTACATTTCTCCACAGCCAGCGATCTCAAGGCTTCTGTGATTGAAAGATTCAACCGTACTCTAAAAGGTAGAATGTGGAGATATTTTACAGCAAACAACACGATGCGATATCTTGATGTCTTACAAGACTTGGTAAAGAGTTACAATCACAGCTATCACAGCAGTATTAAAATGACCCCTATGCAGGTGACTAAAGAAAATACTTTACAAGTGTTTCAAAACCTCTACGGCACACCTCAGAAGGTAAATAAAGAGATGACATTTAAAACAGGGGATCTAGTCAGGATATCAAAGTTGAGAGGGGTTTTTGATAAAAAATATGAGCAGAGTTTTACGGACGAGGTGTTTACGGTGACTGAATGCATACCTCGCATCCCTCCTGTGTACAAACTAAAAGATTATGACGGAGAGCTCGTCCAAGGATCATTTTATGAACAAGAGTTGCAAAAAGTAAAACTGCCTCATGACAAAGTATTTCATGTAGACAAGATTCTTAAGCATCGTGTCGTAAAGGGTGAAAAACAAGTCTTCGTACGTTGGAAGAATTGGCCTGAAAAATTCAACAGCTGGGTGAAGGCTGCCGAATTAAAGGATATATAAAAAACCTCACGCGCTTACACAGACCATCATTCCATCATGTATGGTTCAAGGGATAAGGGGTTTTACATCACCCTACCCTCCAACGCCAGCCTGGAAGTTTTCAAAGATAATAAGAGCGACAGTTTCCGTGTGGATTTAGCACAACACATCGACTTAATAGGAGAATGGGAGGTCGCTTTAACAGAGATTTCATTCCCATACACTTGGTATAACGTACCTCAAGAGAAGGCTTACTTTGACTGGAGGCGAAAGCCTCAAGAACCAGGGACAGAGAGTGAAGTTTCTCGTCATTATATCCAAGGAGGAAATTTCAGCAGCGTACACCCATTCAAGCTGGAGCTGGATGCTCAGTTTAAAAAAGTCAATGCCGATATTACTCTGGTATTTAATAACATCCAGAAGAAATTTGATTTCGTGACGAGTGGTAAAACCCACGTACGTTTCTACCCACCTTTGGCATACATGATCGGTCTCGAAGCCGGAGAATGGTTCAATTTTGAGAAGAAGACCGCTCCCTATCCCGTGGATTTAAGGGCGGGCTTTTATCATCTTTACTGTTACAGCGATGTGGTTCGCCCGCAATTAGTAGGGGACGTTTATGCGCCGCTTTTGAGAAGCGTTGAGATCCAGGGTGCATTCGGAGATTTTGTCACACATCGCTTCAACCCTGCCTATTATTTACCTGTGGCAAAGCAGCATATTGAAAATATCGAGGTCCAGATAAAAACGGATCAAAACAAACCGGCAAACTTCACCTATGGTAAAACGATTGTAACGCTCCATTTTAGACCCGCTACCTGAAAACCTGTCTATATAACCCTTCAACCCGCAAAGATATCGCTCAGTACCAAGCATCCTGCGAGGGTATCTGACCGTTGTGAGGTGTGGCCCCGTTTTTATCATTAAACTGTATCGTGGAAAAATAAAAAAAAATAAAAAATGTCTCGGATGGATTTAGGAGAAGATCCTCACCGCTTTGTACAATATTATGAGAGACAGGTGGGAGGAGATTTACCAGGATTTTATGGAGCACCCGTCATGTATGGTCGTGGTATAGGCTCTCTGTTTTCAAGATTGTTCCGTTTTGTTTCCCCTTTAATAAAGAAAGGCTTTGCCATTGCCAAACCTCATCTTAAAACAGCCGCCGGTAACATCGCCTCTGACGTATTCAACCAGGCTGTGGGAAAGCTGGCCAACCAGCAGAAACAGGAGGGATCTGGGGGTATTATGGTCTTATCACGCAGACTGAAGAGACGGCCTCCGGGACAGCGTGCCTTCTCTAATAAACGCTCCAACGCTAAAAGAAAGAAATCAGTCGGGAGAAGCTCTCAGACAAAGAGGAAGTCCGAGAGGAGCGCCGATATATTTTAAAAGAAAAAAAATAAATAAATAAATATGGCTCTTTTACATCAAAAATCCCCAGAGTGCACCTTGGCTGAGCTAGACTTGTTCTCAGCACCTATGACACAGCTTTCTATCGAGGATAAAACCTACACAGAAATTTCTCCAGTGGCCTCCATTACAGATGGAGGCCCTATTGAGTTTTTTATCCCGGGAGATGGAGAAAGGTATCTGGATCTTAACGACACCTTGCTTCACGTTCGTGTTAAAATTACAAACGCGGACGGTTCAAACCTAGCTAATGACACGCCTGTAGGTCTCATCAATTATCCCGTGAGTACAATTTTTGACCAATGTGATGTCATTCTGGGAGACAGACTGATCTCGCAGTCAAGCGCCACTCATCCATACCGCGCTATGATTGAGGCTCTACTCAACTTTTCGGAAGATACGCTGAAAAGCCAATTTAGCGCGGGTCTTTTTTACAAGGATACCCCAGGGGCCATTGATTCTATTGTGATTACTAACGGACCGAACAGGGGTCTCAATAAAAGAGCCCAGTTTACTAGTCAATCGGGAGAATTACATCTTCTCGGTCCTCTGCACGGGGACATATTTTTCTGTGAGAGGCTCATGCTGAACTCTGTGGACTTGAGAATCAAATTGACGCGTGCCAGCGATGCCTTTTGTCTCACCTGCGCCCGTGACTCCACTTTCTGTCTGAGGATACTAGGAGCCTCTCTCTTTGTGAAAAAAGTCACAGTATCCCCAGCTGTAAGACTAGGTCATGCTGCAGCTTTACTGAAAGGGAATGCCCTCTACCCCCTCTCCCGGGTCAACGTGAAAACATATTCAATCCCTGCAAATTCCAGGATATGCAACCAGGAGAATCTGTTCCTGGGTTCTATGCCTAAGTACGTCGTTCTCGGCATGGTTCATCATGAAGCTTTCACAGGGAGAAGAGATCTGTCACCCTTCAATTTCCTCCACAACGACGTAGAGTACCTGGCTCTCTGTCAGGATGGAAGACAGGTTCCTGCAAAAGCTTTCCAACCGCAATTCAACAACGGATCAGCCGTCAGAGAGTTTTACAATATGTTTCTAGCCACGGGTAGGCACCTGAAAGATTTACCCCTGAGCATCGACCGTGAGGGATTTAACAATGGGTACTCTCTGTTTGCTTTCAATCTTAACCCCGCTGATGACAACGATGCGTTGTCCCCCATGTGTCACGGTAATTTAAGGTTAGAAATGAGGTTCAGAGTACCGCTGCCACAGACCACTACACTAATTGTGTATGCCTGTTATGATTCTATTCTGGAGATAGACTCAAAAAGACAGGTCCTGGTGGATTATTACTAACTCGGAACATGGACAGCCTTCAACTCCAGAGTCTTTTACACCGCCTGCTGGGAGATGTGTTTTGTGGGGTATGGCCATCGGATCAGCTTCCCTCATTGACTCCGGGTTTCAGACGACCCGCGTACTTTATCGTCAACACACACCCTGCCAGCATGCCTGGGGAACATTGGTTATCTTTAACGCTGGAAAAAGATGGCGAAGCCACTTTCTTTGACTCTTACGGATTCCCGCCAGACTTTGCTCATTACCCCCAAAGCATTTTAAAATTTCTGGAAAAATATTCTCAAAACATCAAATATCATAACCTGCAACTGCAGCACGTCCTGTCATCCTTTTGCGGACATCACTGCATCTATTATCTCTGCCAGCGTGCCTGCGGGTTATCCTTTGAACAAGTATTGGACTTGTACGAAGACGATGTGATGAAAAACGACCTCAAGGTGTACAACTTTGTGAAGAAATACAAACGCTGTGTCAAGAAACCTGACGGAAGCATCAGACAGGGGAACTGCTCTTTCCATTTTTTCGAATACTGTTGTCAGGACTATTGAATTGTTTGCTCTGTTACCTTTTTTTATTTTTTTATTTAGTTATTTAGTCTTTGTTTTTCTTATATTTTATATTATGTATGTTATGAATCGCATGTTTTCACATTTTGATGAATAAACTTTTTTCTTAACCATCTTAACTTTTATTATTTGAATAGATTACTTTTTTTAAGCGTGCATGTTTTGAAAAAAAAACTGTAGACATAAAATGGATGAATAAACTTTTTTATTAAAAAAGACAACATTTTGACATTTTTTTTTTTATTTTAATAATTATGATGAAACCCAATTGGGTGACAAAATTATTCTTCTTCTTCTTCTTATCCCGCGTCGTAGTCGGGTCTCTTTTTGTCTGGGGCTCTCCCCCTCCTCCTTCTCCTCCTCCTCCTCCTCCTCCTCCTCTCCTTCTTTCCGGGGTGTCACCCATCGTGGTGATAGTATCAGTTTCTTTTCCTTACGGCAGTCGGAATGTCCTGCACCGAGGCTCCATCCGCATCCATCTTGATCCGCTGGTATTGAATGCGGGCTTGTGGGTTACTCATAGAAGATGCAGGAATGTTCAGCTCTGACAGAGTATTCAGAAATTTAAGCCAACCCTCTGGCGGTGAGGCCTGGGATTTTTTATAAGGGTATGAAAGGTGTTTGAATAAATCAATCATGTGAGACCCTTTCACAGTCTTTCCCCTATAAATAAATTCCCCCTTCGAATTCCAGCCAGCATCGCTCCTGGATAATTTCCTGATTATGTATTCAGCATTTCTGCGATCGCGTGAGGGAAGGCTTTTCAAAATCTCTCCGGCTGTATCATCATCATCATCATCAGATGCCTGAACACCCTGAGGAAGGGGGGCCCGAGCACCATTGGTGTCCCCTCCGTCACCCTGGGGGCCTGCATCTTTAGGCCTCTCTTCCATACGCTGCAAAGTCAGAGTCACTCTCTGCTGGTCTTTCTGATCCTGCTTCAAAAAGGTTAAATATCTTTGCAGTAAAGCCTGGTACTTTTTAATTTTTTCATAAGGATCCAGCCCCGGTTCCTCTAACACGGCTCTCATTCTATCGTCCAAATTTTCTTCGGCCGTTTCTCTGACGGATGCAGTCGGCTGTGTTAACCGACTGATCTGCTGCGGTGATACCAGATACATTTTCTGGGCTTTCTTCAGGGTCATTTCAGTCTCTTTTTCTTATCAACCCTCCTAAAAGATCACCGATCACCGGTATGGCTGCAGAAAGTAAAGGTAAAAGAAACCCGCCCGACTGTTTGCTAAGAGCCAGCTTTTTACGTTTTAAGCCGGCTTTCTTATCCGCCAACAGTCTGATGATTTTTTTCTGCTTTTTCAGTTTTTTTGTATTGAGAAGGAGTCAGGGGGATGTTTCCCTTTAAAAGATTTAAAGCAATCTCACACAGCGCTTGGATAAAGTCTGGAGAGCTGTGAAGGAGAATGTCTTTTTGTTTCTTGGGTGGGGCGTGGTATAAAGCCCGAAGTAAGAGAGCATTTCTTTTTATACGTGCTGACATGGTAATTTAAGCCGATGTTTTTGGAACATAAACAGTATCCCTCTCGTGAGGAAGTATACCTGTCCTCAGTCTGTATCGTTCTGGACAACCAGGTGTCAGGTCAACAATTAAATACCCATGAGCATCTCTAGTGGCATCTTCAAAACTCTCTAAAAAGAATGCTTTTTGCGAGGGAAACATCTGATGAGCCAATATTTTTATCTGTAGTTTGTCTCGCGGGTTTTTAAACATAACCAGATAATTGCTGTTAAGGCTAATGGTGCGACTAAATTTTCCCTGGTGAAACACATTTTGAGTCAGCATCATAACACTCATGTTTCTGTGATGTCTATGCTGAGTAAAAAGTTTAACGACTTCAGGATGATCGGAGGCTTGGACCATTGCATCATCCAAAATGATTAAATGCTTTTTATCAGAAGGAAACAAGTTTTCATCATCAAAAGAATCAGGCAGACCCTCAACAAAATGAATTTTGTTTTTAATCAACTTTTGCAGTTCACTGTACATGGGTTGAAAAGAAGTATAAATCCATACAAAATTTTCAGGTACAACATCCATAACGTATTGACAGTGTTGTAATATTTTTTTAACAAAGTAGGTCTTCCCACACCCACTGGGACCCACAACCTGACATGAGAAAGGAGTTTGAAAGGAGGGTTGAAAATAAATTTCCTCCATGACTGACAAAATAAAAAAAAAAAAAAAAAAAAAAAAAAAAAAAAATTAAAAAAACAAAAAAACAAACAAACAAACAAACAAAACTAAAAGAAATCTAATAACCAAACGGATGTGAATTGCCGCCCTGTAACAAACGTCGTTTGTCAAAGACGACGCGGAGCTTTTTTGGAAATGCCAGGTTTTTTAGCATGAGGTCCTTTTTATTTCTCCGTATGTTGTTCTGGGTGACGGTGATCACGCCCTCTCGAGAACCATCCAGGTAACCCTCCACCAGGTCGCTGAAGCTGTCAAAGTTTACCTTGTCTGCGTATTCTCTGGTTTGAGTAATGCCTTTCACGCGCATCACCACCTTGTTTGCATTTTTTGTCTGATACGCATAAGTTTTGGGACCCGCGGAAGCAAATTCTTTGATGCTGTCGCCACCCAATTCGTCCGTCAAATCACCCAGGTAATTACCTGTTTCCAAAGGCGTCTCACCTTCTTTCAGCACATAAATCAAACTGTCGGTGTCAAAGTAGAGAACTCTGTCCTGCAGCTTTTCAAGATAGCTGTAGAGTTTCAGACGAGCGTATGCTGTGGTGAATGCGGCGATGAAAATATTAGTGGTTTTACCCGGAGGGTGGACGCCTCGGTATTTCCACTGAATCAGAGCTTTCTTGTCATCGAGCACGTTAAAGTACTCCACATGATATTTTCCTGAAAACAGAAAGCTGAAAAAATCTTCAGGATCAGAGACGATGCTGGTCTGGAGCAGAGAGTGTCTCTGCGCAAACTTTCCCCAGAAGCTGTTGAGGCACAATTTTGCTACCTGTCTCTTGGCCGGATTTACCGCAATCTTGTCTGCATCTAACATGACCCCCTGATGGGCGTGATAGTCCCTGATGTATTTTTCTCTGCTCGCCTGATCCGTCGCCTCTGGAGGGTAACCTGAAGCTTCCTGCTTCCCTTTTAGAAACGTTTGCATGTAGTCTACAAACAGGGAGTCACTACTTTTATCAAAGTGCCACACTTCAGTGATTTTTCTCACTCTGTACCCCAGCTCCAAAGCTTTGTTAAACTCTACCGTGACCCAGACCCCGGTTAATGCTCTGGCATCATCGTCGTGAGTGCACGGGCCGTCCTGGTAATTGATGTCTGCACAGGTACGACAGAGTGGAAACAGTAATTTACCTCCCACACCTTTGTAAGGTAAGACTGGAAGAAACAGCTTGCGAGGAGGGTAGACTGTAGCCCTGATGAAGCCGAAGTATTTTCTGGGATCCTCAAAATCCCTGTAGATGATAGTAGGATGACCCACCGGATAGGAACACGTGCTGTTTACATAGGGGTACAGAGAGGTGACATCTACATAGTGCACAGTTTCATCAGGAGCTGCAGAGTGCCTCAACTTTAAAGCGTTTGTTCTACCTCCGTAAAGAGCGCTGCGTGGACAGAGGGGTTCAGGGGGGTTAAAAGCAGTCAGAAACCGTCTCACCTCCTCCTGTGATTTTTTAAGCTCATCCCACTCATGTTCCCAAATGACGGTGACGCAAACGCCCTGTTCAGACTCTAAAGTCTGCACTCTCTCCACGGTGGCCGTGTGAAGCTCCCCATACGTTACACCCCGTAGAGGACAGATATCATTGGGGTTCAAACACACAGGGCAGCCGTGGAAAAAGCAGCCGTGAAATTCAAAGACGTATTTCATACCCTGAATCTCGGAGTAACCGTCCACAAAATACCGTCCCAGCTGTTTTTCCCCCATGTTTAGGGCATGTTGGATATAGATGTTTTGTTTGAACATTACCCATTCCAACCATTGGATGGACGAATTTGAGAATCTTCTACAACGCCGCTCGTAGTTGTAGGGACAAGGAATGGCGAGAGTGTTGGGGGACAGGAAATTTGTGAGAAACACTTTCATGCATGCTGAAGCAATGGTGATGCAGCTGAATGGATCAACGCCGGTGCTGCAGAGAAACTCTTCTCTGAAGAGGTTGCAGCCCCTGGAGAGGACGTCGACGTCGTTGTTACAGTAATGCACCGCTTCCTTTCTAAAGTTAAAGGTACCGTGACATACACTGTTGTACCACTTGTAGAAATCTTCCTGCTCACACTGCGTCATGCACTCAACGCCGTAATATACAGGTTGAGGATAAGGTCCCACATAGTCGAGGTGGTTTTTCGAGCTGAATTTGTGAGGAAAATAACCCTTGGTTCGATCTGTAAAACCTAGAGCTTTAGGCATCGCGCTGAGACGCATGGTCAGAAAAGAGAGGGAGTCTATGAATTTTAGATGAAAATGAGGCTCTGTGAGACACAGAATCTTACTCCCTGACATCAGAATCCCCTGTGGAATCAAATCTTCACACAACATACCTTTTAAGACCAGATAGCTGTCAAATCCTCGAGCATTGTGTGCCAGAAAAACATTGCCCGTGAATCGTCTTGTCCTGAAATACAGTAGAAACGATTTCACGCAGTCTAGACCATAAAACACCTTCTCCTCACCCTTCAACGATTTAGCACAGACTAAAAAAGGGACGTGTTCACCGTTCTTGTCAACAAACGTCTCAAAGTCATAAAAAACCAAATCAGGACGTTTTTCATCACGAGGGAGAGGTTGGATGTAGCATTGGTGTTGGTCAGGGTCATCGGGTAATTTCTCCTTACAGATTTTGCATCTTGATAAGGGACAGGTGTGCCTATGTTCACCCGTGCTCCTGATGATGTGGGAGCATAGTCCACATCTTTCACATTTTTTCACCAGGTTGCAGAGGCTTAATGTAGTTCCTGGTTTAACCTCCTTGTGTCTAGTGAGACAAGCCGGTGATCTGCAAGTCCTGTGACAGTCTGAACATTTTAAGGGTCTGAGTTTTTCTGTAGGACAGACGGGATCGTTGCAGACCTGACAGTAACCTTTACAATGATGTGCAGAGGGTTTGTTGAAACCTCGGTAGCAATAATTGCAGAACAAGTTTGTTCCTATAAAACCTCGGATATTTCTTATCCCGTGGTAATGGTTCTGCAATAAAAACAGGTACAGAGGATCTGAACCGTCTGAGAAGTTTGTCTCAAAATGACACAGCGGGTGACTGTTGGTCATTCTGTAAAACACCACAATTTTGCGTCCCACAATCTCTTCAAATTTTCGAACATCTGTAAAAGTGACAGGGGTCTGATGATCTAAGCCCGCCCTAAGTTGCCACTCTCCTCCAACTCTCACACTTTCATCATCGGTCAGCTCGGGATTAGCAACGTGAGCTAAACTGATGGCAAAGCACAACTGATCGTTCCTATTTCCAACCACGTACAAGTGACGTCTTTTCTTTTTTAGAATTTCGCGGTCTAAAGTTTTCTCCAGTTTACGTTTGATACCCCCCGAAGGATTGTGCACTACCTGAACAGAGAATTCGAGGTTGTCACTTGCAAGGATATCGTTGTTGGACTGCACCAGACGATCGAGCAAATTTTCAAAAGCGGGAAAAATATTTTCACCTCCATCATTGACCGTTACAGCGAGGCTGTCTCTCACATTTTCACTCACCACTTCAAGCTGTACCACATCATTACGTCTAGACAGTAAACGCGCTTCATCCGCCAAGTCCCGAACTTGCCCCATCACATCTCTGTAAAATTTGGCAATGTCAGGTACATCTCCCGTGGGAGGAAAGGTTACGATGCGCCTTAATCTCTCTGTGTTAAAGGGATGGTGGTTGACCGTTTGTAACCCCCCTCCCTCTTGAGAAGAATCCCTTTGCAGCTCTGCGCCTGGAAGCAGGCTCTCTGTCACTGCCACCCCCTCCTCCTCCTCCCCCTGCAGACAATGGTGTGGGGGTGACACACGCTCTGTCTGCTGACTATTGTCTGAGCTCAGGGGCTGCTCTGTCTCACCCTCCCCCTGGTTAAGTTTCTGGAGGGCAGTCTCAATAAGTTTCAACGGGTCGCTGGGTTGATCAACAGCAACAACAACAGCTTCCGGAGGTTCCTGTTTAGACGCACTTTCTTGTGTCTGAACGGGGTCCTGTATAGCATTTAATTGTTGTATTTCCATTTCTAATTCGATCGGGATACTGGGGTGCTGGGGTCGGAGATTTCTGAGAGCATTTTCAAGAGCTTCGAACGGGTCATCACAGTTTCTTTCTGCAAAAGAGGCCTCTGCATTTTCTATAATGTCTAGATTACTGTTTCTTTCTACATTTTCAACCGAGGGGAGTGGTATCCTATTTAATTGCTGTATCGCCGACTCTAACTCCACAGGGACTAAACAAGAAGGGTCCGACTCTAATTCTCTATCCATCCTAAACCCAAATGTCACACATCTAAGCAAACAAATCAAACTTTCTCATAGACGGCTAAGAAAGAGGTGTAAGAGGAGGACAGAATGCGGAGATGGGTTGCAGTTACTTGACACAGCATTTTTAGTTTCTCCATCCTCTTGGAAGAATCTTCCTTTTGAGGATTCCGGCACTGTCTCTGTGTCCTCCCATCCGGGGTCTTCCTCTTCTTATCAGTATCTGTAAAAACACAAATAATCAGAATTTAGATTTTCTGAATAAATTCTAAAAATGATGTTGTATCACAATTATATAATATTTTTACCGGTAAATAGTCTTCTGCTGACTCCGCATCCAATTCTCTGGAGGTTATAACGCCGTGTAGTTGCTTTCTGTCTGATGCGACGGGGTGTCCCACCAGCAAGAAAAGCCTGCTGAATCGGTGTGACAGGGCTTGATGCTGGCGGTGGAGGGGTTGCTTGAATTGGTGTCGGAGGAGGAGTGATGGGTGAGACTTGATACGGAGTTCGGAGCCTGACCGGTGTTGCAACCTGAGGAGGGGATTCTGTTGTGTTGTAAAAAAAAAAGAAAAAAAAAAAATTATTCTAATTACAGACATCAAGACATTGAAACATTAAGTCTCCCAGAACGACATCACCCACGTGTGTGTGTGTGTGTGTGTGTGTGTGTGTGTGTGTGTGTGTGTGTGTGTGTGTGTGTCTTGGGAGCTGGGGGATGTTGTCTCGACTACTTCACTTGATCGCTGAATGCTGAGAAGTGTGCTTCGTCTCACCAACAATGGCTTGGAAAGTGCTGGGTCTCTCCGTCGCGGTGGATTCGCCCTCGTCCGGATTTCGCGGTGCAGCTCCCGCATCAATAGTGGCTCTCTCAAGAGGGCCCGCCGGCTCTTCTTCTTCTTCTTCTTCTTCTTCTTCTTCTTGGATTTCACCGTAAAACACGGGACCGTTGGGTGAAGGCTGACGTTGTGCCGTCTTTTTCTCTCCTGGAGGATATTTTATATTTGAAACATGAAGTTCCCGGATGCGTTGGAACACTTGTAAAAAAAAAAAAAAAAAAAAAACGGATGTTGGATCTTACCAGTGGCCCTCCCTTGCTCCGGAGAAATAACAATGACGTCTTCTAAATCCTCCCAAATGACTGCTGAATGAACCAGATCTGTAAACACATTCAACAGTTATAAGAATAATAATTGCACAATTATAAAATGTTTTTTAATTTAATAATGAATAGATGAAAAAAAAAAAAAAAAAAGTACCGATGTCTGATTGTGTGAAGGGGATGTCAGCAAACTCTGCAACAACAACAACAACATTTAAAAAATAATAAATTACAATACAAGTTAGGGAAACTTTTATGAGAATTAATAAAATTAAAAATTTAATAAATGAGCTACTTACTGGGCATTGTTCCGATCTGTTGAGATTTTCTGGCAAGGCGTGTCCTGGTGCTGGGCTCTTTGGAGTTTTTTTCATCCGTGTGTTTATATATACACCCTCAAAGCATTCAAATGTGCGCGCCTTCTCATGTAGGAGGGTCTGAGGTCACGGAACAGATAATGGTGTGAAAATCGAGCGAGTCCTAAACACCCTGGGGGTTATGTTAATATATGAGTACATGTCTGGTAATACGTCTGGAGCTTCACACGTTCTCATACAGAGCAAAGCATTCAGATGTTTGTACCTTCTCATGTAGGGGGGTTTGGAGCTCGGGGGACAAACAGATAGTGTGGATAGATAATAGATAGATACCGTGAAGAATCGACAGCCTTCTTACAGCCATCTTGCAGCCTCCTAAGCTGCCTGGGACGTATGTTAATATGGTCGAAGACGTATGAGAACGTGTCTAGAGTTTCAAACGTTCTCACCAAACTTACCTTTTGAAACATACTTAGGTCATACCACCCCCCTTCTTGTTCACATGAATACATTAAAGTCTGGGAACTCACCATCCCCTCTCCCCCACCTCTTCCCCTCTCCCCCACCCCCTTCTCCAGACCCCCCCCCCCCTCCAGACATCCCCCCCCCCCTTCTCCCCCCCCCTCCAGACCCCCCCCCCCCCCCCCCCCTGCCAACTGCCCCTCCTCCCTGCACCCTCTCCCCTACCTGCCCCCCCCCCCCCCCCCTCCCCTAAAACAATAGACCTGTCAATCAATCATTTTTTGACATAAGGGGTAGACTCCTTTCTCTTACGGACACGAGCTTTAACAAAATTCACATTTTACAGAAGCGATTCTTAAGAATTGCCACCTATTCTAAATCTGATGCTATGAGTGCAGCTTTGTTTATTAAATTTAAATTGTTCAATATTTTTGACATTAACACTTTTTTCACATGTATATTTGTGTTCAGAGCTCTCTATGATTCTGACTGGCTGACTCACATCAAGCTCAACTTCTCCTTTAATAACCAATTCCATAATTATGCCACAAGACAGGCTCTTGGTTTGCACTTACCCTTATACAAGAGAAATCGTGAGCAGTTCTCGCTCAGATTTAATGGACCTAAAATGTGGAATATGCATTTGGACTTTTAGAAGCGTCTTCGTCCATGTTCAACTACAAAAGAAACTTAAAGAACAATTTAATTTTCCAATATCTGACTTCATCCAAACACATTATATATATATACATGATATATGAGAATTGCTTTAGATTGTCTGTTTTGTTTGTTCTTTATTTTGTAGAACTTTCGTTTGTTTTTCCCTTTCTTTTTCTCTTTTCTCCTCTTCTTTTCTTTTTCTACTTTTGTACTGGACTTTATGACATCTTTCCATGTAAGACTTTTTCATGGTCATTTCTTTTTTTCACTTTGAGCTTGTGCAGGAGCAGCATTTGTACAAGCCTTTTGGCTTTTTTTTTTTTTTTTTGCTCCCTTGCACATAGTCATATTGTTTTGACTATATGTGCAAAATAAAATAAAATAAAAACATCTATCTCATTAAAGCCATTTACTTATATAAAAACCCTGACATTATTTGAGTTTGGTGATTATGTGGTGGTTTATTGCACGTGTTGTGATGGCCATGGCATCCAGAATCAGCATCTGTCATCCAGATTCAGTCTGGTCCTCCTCCAATCTCCTCCTTCCCAGCATGTCCAGGCTCATCTTCCTTAGGTCGGGTTTAGTATCCACTGAAGAGCCACATTTGGAAACAATAAAACATAAAACCTGCAATTTAACACGGTCAACATTTCTGATCATTGGCACCGACCCATTAGGGGTCCGACTGTCTTAACACAACAGGAACCTCAGGATGATCTTATAGGAATTTTTTTTTTTTTTAAGAGAAAGGATCATCAGCTGTTTTAAAATAAAGTGTCGATGTTCAAATTTATCTTACCCAATTGAATTGAAAAGATATTTTCTATTTATACATGTAAAAAGATTATTCCTCTCTTGCAGCTGTCGCCCCTCTTCCAGGCCCGATTCTCCACCTTCATGTCAGTGGTTGTCATGTGCTTCAGGTAATTCTGTGTAGACGTACTTTATTTCAGTTGATCAATAGCTGCCTCAATGTGACATTTCGTGCTCGTTTTCTTTGTTTTTCAGAAAGGGATCGATCATCAACACTGTGTTTGCTACATTTGCTAAACCTGCTCCTACCAACACTGAAATAAGAACTTTTATGACCAGCATAGCTCCGAAAATGTCTGGGTTCGACATCGACCTCAGCTCCCTTTACATTGATGGAGAAGGTGAGTGTCACTGGACCAATCACCATCAGAATTTAGAGAGCTGGATGTTAACTGCTGTGTTTTCTTTCATTTATAGGTTTAAATAGAACGACGACTACAACCACTGCAGGCCCAAAATCGACCGAGTCAACATCAACAATCGCCACAAGCACAACGTCAGCAGCTATGTCAACGTCAACGTCAACGTCAACGTCAACGTCAACGTCAACGGTTTCCACATCTACAACTTCAAGAGGAGCAACTCAGAGAATCAGCTCCATCACTGCGTCTTGTCTGCTGCTGTTGTCATTGCTAGCATCAAGCCAACAGTGGATTCTGTGCTAATTTTAAAGGAAACGTCCAGGAGGTCATGAATTCTTGTCACATTTAAGCGGCTAATCAAAGGAACTCATTTCTGGATGGGGCATGATGGCACAGCTAAAGAGCATCCATTCCAAACTAACCTGTAGACCACCATAAACATTTGGTAGATTGTTGTAAAGGACAACAGCACATCCAGACAATTGTCACTACCGAATAGGATCCGGCATAACAGTGAAAAAATGAATTACATTTATGAATGACTTTTGTAGTCTATCGTGATTCACTCACATGGTTCATAGCAGACTTATGCCAGACATCTCATCTTGATTCCCTCTGATTCCCTGGTCTCCTCCTTGTGTTTGAGCAGCATTGGGCTGGCTCCTCAAACGGACCATTGATTGATTCCCAAACAAAGTCTAGTAAACTGACAATTCCAGTATACATTCAAGGCATATTGTCTTTTGTGTTAAAGGGGCTGTATCATGCTTTTTAGCTCGTCCAAACCCTAGAAATGGCATTAACATGGTAATAGTTTATTTTTGGGGCTAAGGAAAAGTCATTTTGTGTGAAACAAAAGATTTTCTGGGGCTAATTCTGAAACCCGGAAGAGAAAACACTCTGTTTCACTGAAAATCCCGCCTCATCCCCTGTGGACTTTGATTGACAGTGTAATTCAACCAATCAGCGCTTCAAAACAAATACGCTGGCTAGCTTTAGCTCTTTAGCTCTAGCTTCTCTACACGCAAAGACACGCGAAAACGTCTTTTCCTGTGAGAAACTCACCAAGCGCAGACCCTTCAGACTCTTGCTCTTGCTTGACTGTTGCTTTCAGACGATTGTTAAAGCTTATCTCCGTAATCGGAGTTACAAAAAGCAGCAACACTGATTGCTGAGGGCCTGCGGGAGGGGGGGGGGGGGGCTCAGGGGAGCCATCTTCACCGTGTGACGTCAATGTGGGAAACAGACCGTTTTCACGGTACAGGAGGGACTGCCTCTCTGAGCAGCAGAAACACGAGGAAAGCTCAAACACGCAGGCACGAAGGAAAAAAATGCTTTGGGGGTGTTTTTGGTGAGTACATAACTATATTACAAGGTTAAAACATACATAAAGTGAATTTTGCATGATACAGCCCCTTTAAATGCTCTCTGTTTCCTCAGGTATTAAAGGCATTTCAAATCAGGCCCCCACCCAAAAATGAAAATAAAAATAAAATAAAAAATGTCTACTTCTCAATGGGAATTGTTAAAGTTTGAATGTAGGAATTATTAGTCAGTTGTTTGAAGGGAGCCAGAGCTTGGACTGGCCATATATTATCAAATATGCATGAATGGAGAGAAAGTATGACTTAAGTGAAGTTTTAATGAGGTAATCACGCACTAACAATGTTAAATGCTCTTAAAAGTACAGTTTTCATGATAGGGGTCCTTTAAATTCTGATTTTCATTAAAAATAATTATTTTTGATCCTTATTATACCAACTTTATTCCAAACATAGCTTCTTTGTCTATTGCCTGGGCAAAGGATTCTTGGAACTTGAGGTATTCCATTAACTTTTGAAGAACTTGATGCCAAAATAAATCCAATACTGGATGAAACTCACTGAAGCGTAATATCCCCCCAATCAGTTGCATCTGTCCTCTTGGTGTAGATTTCTAAATGCAGGGAACCTGCTGTCGCCTTTGTGCAGGACTTGTGGATTAGTCTGCTGGCTGATTAATTACATATCCTTATATTTCCTAACAACACCCAAAGACAGACATGGGCTAGTCAGTTTATTTTCACTGGGGAAAAACAAGACTGAATAAGTTAAAAGAACAATATATACAATAAGAGAAAAAAAAATTCTGAGTTTCTGAAGGTGGCATCAATCCGTATATGGTTTTGAATGAATGTATGTCCTTTGATGTTGTCTCAGACTGACTAATATTTATTTATTTCACTCTGGTTGACATGGGTGTTTGGGTGTTTTTTTATGTGAGTGTGCTCACAGTGCTGTTGCATATATTATGAAATTACACTTATGCTTTTCTGATCTGATGTGACCGAATTAAAAACAATAAAACAAAATCTATGGCCCTTAAGAATCCTTTTTGAAGCAACTGATTTTTTTAAGCATTACGTATTTTAATACTTAGAATGACAGAAACAAACCATTGTGGCAGTCGCAGAAAGAGGAGTCAGACGAGGGATTTATTGCGAGTTGAGTTTATTCCTCATATACACCAGTGAAAGCTGTCATTCCAGGAAGCATCATGAGTTCCTGTATTCGGTGGAATATCTGGATGTTTTTTTTTTTCTTTTTTCTTTTTATCTTTGGCTCATCACAGCAGTTTCAAGCCTACAAAGTCCAGGTGCTTGGTCTTGAAGAAGAGGGAAGTCTGAGATGAGCCAGAGTGGAGTGCATAGTCGCTTGATCATGAGACCAGATCCACAGTACTCTGGACTCAGAGATCTGAAAGTGTCTGGGGCAGGGAGGAAGGAAGTTGAGGGCAGCTGAGGCAGTCCAGCAGGCCGAGACCTGGCTTCAGCGCAAGATCATCCTTGAGTCCAGAAGGAAAGAACCAGCAGAGCGGTAACCACACAGAAGCAAACCGCCTGGATGAAATAGGAGCAGGCAATGAAGCAGAGGGTCACCTAGAGTGGCATCTGGAGGTGGAACACTGAGAGGATCAGGTTCTTGACCCAGGGGGTGCATCATGTACTACCCAGTCCGTCTAAAGTATGTACCTGGAGTAAAAGAGGAACACCTACATGCACCCTGTGTTTCTCAGCTGAAAATTCCACCAAACTATAGTCAGTCCTGGCTGAAACCGGATATAATCTTGGTCTCTGATGCTACAGAGCAATGTATCTTGCTGGCGCTTGCAGTGCCCTGGGAAGAACGGATGGAGGAGTCTCATGACAAGAAGATGGAGATGTACCAGGAGCAGTTAGACGATTGTCAAAGGAATTGGTTGAAGGACCAGGTGCATGCCAGTGGAGCTGGGCAGTTTGCAATTTATGATCTCAGTAGATCTTGGTTGGGTCACTTGGAAGGCGTCAGTTGGAAGACCCAAAACATCCAGTGATTCCAGGAAAACAGCACTGATAATGTGTCCAAGATTGTGCATCAGATGTTTCCAATATTTCCATCCATCCATCTTCCACCGCTTATCCAGGACTGGATCGTGAGAGCAGCAGTCTCAGCAGAGATGCCCAGATTTCCCTGTCCCCAGACACTTCCTCCAGCTCTTCCGAGAGGATCCCACGGCGTTCCCAGGCCAGCCGAGAGACATGGTCTCTCCAGCGTGTCCTAGGTTTTTCCTGGGGTCTCCTCCTGGTGGGACACGCCCGGAACATCTCTCCAGGGAGGCGTCCATGAGGCATTCTAAATAGATGCCCGAGCCACCTCAGCTGGCTCCTCTCGATGTGGAGGAGTAGCGGCTCTACTCCGAGCTCCTCCCTGGTGACTGAGCTCCTCACCCTATCTCTAAGGGAGCGCCCAGCCACCCTACGGAGGAAGCTCATTTTGGCCGCTTTTATCTGGGATCTTGTCCTTTCAGTCATGACCCCAAGCTCATGACCATAGGCATAGGGTGAGGGCAGGAGTGAAGATTGACCAGTAAATTGACAGCTTCGCCTTTCGTCTCAGCTCCCTCTTCACCACAATGGACTGATACAATTACTGCATGACCTGTGTTATTCTCACACTCCATCTGTCCCCAACTCGTGAACAAGACCCCAAGACACTCAAACTCCTCCACTTGGGCCAGAGTCTCTCCACCGACCTGGAGAGGGCAGACCACCTTCTTCCGGTCGAGGACCATGGGCTCGGATATGGAGGTGCTGATTCTCATCCCTGTCTCTTCACACTCGACTGCGAACCACCCCAGTGCATGCTGCAGGTCCACGTTCAATGGAGCCAACAGGAAAACATCATCTGCAAGAAGCAAAGATGAAATCATGTGGTCCCCAAACTGGACCCCCTCCGGCCCCTGGCTGCACCTAGAAATTCTGTCCATAGAGATTATGAACACAACTGGTGACAAAGGGCAGCCCCGTACCATATTTCAGAAATACAGTTGCTCTGTTGCGCCCTGGCTCACGCTGACTTCAGGCTTGTAGTTTGTGTGAAATGGCTTGGAACAAGAACTAACCTACTTTCAGCAATTACACAGGTGGAATGTCCCCAGCACTGAGCTTGTCCTAAAAAACTGGGGAACTGCTCAGAAATGCTCTGGTATTTTTTGAAAAATAGTCACCATTTTTGAAGTAACGTCACTCAAAATGTGTTTACTGCAGTACATGACGACCCTCAGGGGAGTGTCACATACAGCAAAAGGCGATAGCACAAATGTGAAGAGCTGCACTCGGCACACAACCGATCAACTACGTTGATCTAGATGAAAGTTAAGGACATCCACATCATTCTATAGGTGGAATTTATCATCTCTCCTCAAATATATTTTATTTTGGGTGAGTAAGCTACTTTTACTTTTGGATTTGCATCTGTACCATGATGAATGTACAATTTTTTTGCATTAAATGTTTATTTTTCTTTGTGTGTGTGTGTGTGTGTGTGTGTGTGTGTGTGTGTGTGTGTGTGTGTATACATATATATATATATATGTGTGTGTGTGTGTGTGTGTGTGTATATACATTATTTTTGGGTCAATCAGCATCACTACAAATCTTTAAATGTCACAACTGGAAATCTTCTACATTGACCAATAAAATATTTAAATGAAAAATGTTAAAGCGACACTAAGGAACTCTTTTCAACCTTAATAAAACATTTTAATGTCTTTTGTGACGATACATCAACTTACAACTAGTTGAATGACCCCTCTGTCACGGGCTGAGGGCGTCAGTATTGCTTTCACTTGGACTAAGCGACTGTGAGGAGGGTGGTCAGAACCCTGCACACTAAAAAACTCCAAATGTGCGAACTGCTTTACGGCATGCGTCACATCATGATATATCATTGTTTAGCCACCATAAGCTTCATAACCTCATTGCTATCCATCCTTCACACAGCCACTGGAAACAAATGTAGGTGAGTTCAGTCCGACAGCATGCCACCGGGAGCAGCATTTTATGACGCCACACACTACTCCTCATTGGAACTGTAGTATTTGTTCCTTAGTGTTGCTTTAAGGAAAACTGAATAGAATAATAATTGACTTATTTGACTGAAACAGCAGTTCAGTGTCACTCAAGTGGTCCAACTACAACATAGTTTTATTATGTTTTAATTGTAATGAACAAATGTCAAGGAAAAATGTTTGAGATTTTCAAACTTCAAAACAAAAAGCTGACTTTAATACAGAATCTCTAAAGAACCATATTCTACATTATGCAGAACTACAACTAAATACCATATCAAAATGAAAAATTAAATAATAAAGTGCTGCTTCTCTGTTAACTTTTTCATGGTTTTCTAGCTTGAAATAAAATCCAATTCTGACTTCAAGCACCAGCTATTTCACTAAAATAAAAGCAAAGATGTTTTTCATTTACATAAATAACCACGATTATAACGATCAGAATACAATGTAAGAGTAATGAAGAAAATCTTTGTTGTCTGGGTTAAACTACTACAGCAGAAAGCAGAAGGCAGTTTACAGAAGCCTGAGTTAAGCGGACACCAGTTAATTATCTTTCACATAAATAGCTGACATTTCAGATGTTCAGTCAGTGCTTTTGAATTGTCAGTGCTCTGTGATCCTCTGCTGCCCTGTTATGTTTAACAGGATTGTGAAACCTCATTTGCACATCCTCTCCGAGCAGCTCTTTGCTGGAGGAGACGTGTTTCTCAGTTGTACTCTTTTAAAACCACTAAACAAGTTTCACTGGAATCAAGCAAAGTGACATAACTAGAGAAGCCTGTTCTTTTTCTCTTCTTTCATCCTTCTGCAAAACAAAACAAAAAAAACAAAAGAAAAAAAAAGGAACTTGTGTGATCCTTCACAGTGTTTTGGATCATTGCAG